>NC_070581.1:33481971-33694471 GCF_027409825.1 Scomber japonicus | reverse complement strand
CTGTAAATGATTAAAGGTATGGGAGGATTCATGAAGGAGAGAAACGCCCACTTCCTTCACACTTATTAAACTTTCTCCCTCACAGCTTCCTCCTCTCTATCGCTGGCTGCTAATCATCAACCGTCTGTAAACATCCTGTCACGTCTGAGAGGAGTTCACATAAAAACAAGCTCCTCTGTCTGAATCACAGCGGGCATCCTTATAAAACACACAGCAGCAGCAGCAGCAGCACATCAGTCACTGCTCACATCTGGCAGCAGCTGGAACAAACCCTTCAATATAAAGGGTTTCTACCAAACGTTGAAGCTCAGATGTGTTTATGAAGCATCAATAATCAATAATCTGACTGATCAATAAATGTGATTAAAGCTTCCTGTCGTCCTCCCGTCTGTTTTGACTGTTCCTTCTTTCCTTCCTTCCTTCTGTCCTTCCTCCTTCTCTCTTTTTTCCGTCCTTGCTTCCCTCCTTCCTTCCCTTCCTTCTTCTTCTTCTTCTTCTTCTTCCCTTCCATCCTCCCTCCCTCCCTCCCTCCCTCCCTCCTTCCCTCCCTCCTTCTTCCTTCCTTCCTTCCTCCCTCCTTTCCTTCCTTCTTCTCTTCCCTTCCATCCTTCCTCCCTCCTTCCCTCTATTCATTCCTCCTTTCCTTCCTCCCTCCTTCCCTTCCTTCTTCTTCCCTTCCATCCTTCCTCCCTCCTTCCTTCCTTCTTCTTCCCTTCCATCCTTCCTTCCTTCCTCCCTCCTTTCCTTCCTTCTTCTTCTTCCCTTCCATCCTCCCTCCTTCCTTCCTCCCTCCCTCCTTTCCTTCCTTATTCTTCCCTTCTATCCTTCCTTCCTTCCTCCCTCCTTTCCTTCCTTCTTCTTCCCTTCCATCCTTCCTACCTCCAATACTTTCTTATTAAAACTATTAACTATTCATTTCACTAAAACACATGGACATAGATACAGAGATCATCTCACCCAGTAGAACATTTAAATATTTTCATTTCTGTGGATTCTGGGCCACTTTAGGTGATCAAATTTCAGAATAAAAGAACATTTAGGATGTTTTTACAGCTCTAAAAGGAAACAAATGGATTAAATTAGACCCTGGACATTATGTAAGGATTAAAATATTTTCATTTTTGTGCATTTTGAGCCACTTTAGATCATTTTAAGTCATCAAACCCCAGAGTTAAAGAACATTTGGGTGATTTTACAGCTGTCAAATGTAGAAATGGGTTAAATGTGACCCCAAATTGTATGTAAGGGTTAAAGATAATCTGACCCAGAACAGCCTCAATGGACAAACATTAGTAGCATCTATACAAAAATATAACATTTAATATATTTTCCTTTTGGGCCACTTTAGGAAAAGTCATCAAATTTCAGAATAAAAGAACATTAGTGGTGTTTTTACAGCTGTTAAATTAAACCTGAACAGTATGTAAGGGGTTAATATAAAGTTTTAACTGTGTTTTATGTCACGTTTCAAACGAATCAAATCTGATTAACAGATAATAAAATAATAATTAGTTGCAGCTCCACAAAAGATTAATTATTGTTTAATCAACAAATAGACTGATTCTAGCAGCTCTGTTGTTAAAAACATAAACATGACGTTCAGAGAGCTCAACCAGCTCTGCAGCTAATGATTAGTTTTATTATTTATTAATATGTTGATGATTTTAGTCTTTTGGTCTTTAAAATGTGTCAAAGATCTTCAGTTTACTGTCACAGAGGATTAAAGAAAGCAGATCATATTCATATTTAAGAAGCTGGAATCAGAGAATATCTCAAAATAACGACTCAAAATGATTAATTGATTATCAAACCAGCTGATTATTAATTTAATGGTTGAATAATTCAATAATTGTTGCAGCTCTAATTGTTTGGATCCATGTTTGACTTCATTCCTGCTGATCAGATTATCAATAAATCATTTCTTCCACATCGAGCATAAGAGACTCAAAATGTGCCGACATTCATTATTTATGATTTACTTTAATAACTTCCTGATTCCAGTCAGAAGCTCTGGACTCATCTCTGGAGTCAGTAACCCTAACCCTGCTAACTGAGAGATGAACAGATAACCCTAACCCTGCTAACTGAGAGATGAACAGATAACCCTAACCCTGCTAACTGAGAGATGAACAGATAACCCTAACCCTGCTAACTGAGAGATGAACAGATAACCCTAACCCTGCTAACTGAGAGATGAACAGATAACCCTAACCCTGCTAACTGAGAGATGAACAGATAACCCTAACCCTGCTAACTGAGAGATGAACAGATAACCCTAACCCTGCTAACTGAGAGATGAACAGATAACCCTAACCCTGCTAACTGAGAGATGAACAGATAACCCTAACCCTGCTAACTGAGAGATGAACAGATAACCCTAACCCTGCTAACTGAGAGATGAACAGATAACCCTAACCCTGCTAACTGAGAGATGAACAGATAACCCTAACCCTGCTAACTGAGAGATGAACAGATAACCCTAACCCTGCTAACTGAGAGATGAACAGATAACCCTAACCCTGCTAACTGAGAGATGAACACACCCGTCAGAGTTAACACACAAAACACATCAACACTGTTTATTACTCAACTCTCTTCTGATTCAGTCTGATTCACTAACAGCTGTTACTGTACTACTATACTACTACTACACTACACTATACTATACTATACTATACTACTACTACACTATTAATAATATAATGATGTCATCTATAATTATATATCACTACTGTTACTGTAATACTGCATACTACATCACTATAATACTGCAGTACTGTTACTGTAATACTGCATACTACATCACTATAATACTGCAGTACTTTTACTGTAATACTGCATACTACATCACTATAATACTGCAGTACTTTTACTGTAATACTGCATACTACATCACTCATAATACTGCAGTACTTTTACTGTAATACTGCATACTACATCACTCATAATACTGCAGTACTTTTACTGTAATACTGCATACTACATCACTATAATACTGCAGTACTTTTACTGTAATACTGCATACTACATCACTATAATACTGCAGTACTTTTACTGTAATACTGCATACTACATCATTCATAATACTGCAGTACTTTTACTGTAATACTGCATACTACATCACTATAATACTGTAGTACTTTTACTGTAATACTGCATACTACATCACTATAATACTGTAGTACTTTTACTGTAATACTGCATACTACATCACTCATAATACTGCAGTACTTTTACTGTAATACTACATACTACATCACTATAATACTGCAGTACTTTTACTGTAATACTGCATACTACATCACTATAATACTGCAGTACTTTTACTGTAATACTGCATACTACATCACTATAATACTGCAGTACTTTTACTGTAATACTGCATACTACATCACTATAATACTGCAGTACTTTTACTGTAATACTGCATACTACATCACTATAATACTGCAGTACTTTTACTGTAATACTGCATACTACATCACTATAATACTGCAGTACTTTTACTGTAATACTGCATACTACATCACTATAATACTGCAGTACTTTTACTGTAATACTGCATACTACATCACTATAATACTGCAGTACTTTTACTGTAATACTGCATACTACATCACTATAATACTGCAGTACTTTTACTGTAATACTGCATACTACATCACTATAATACTGCAGTACTTTTACTGTAATACTGCATACTACATCACTCATAATACTGCAGTACTTTTACTGTAATACTGCATACTACATCACTCATAATACTGCAGTACTTTTACTGTAATACTGTATACTACATCACTATAATACTGCAGTACTTTTACTGTAATACTGCATACTACATCACTCATAATACTGCAGTACTTTTACTGTAATACTACATACTACATCACTATAATACTGCAGTACTTTTACTGTAATACTGCATACTACATCACTATAATACTGCAGTACTTTTACTGTAATACTGCATACTACATCACTATAATACTGCAGTACTTTTACTGTAATACTACATACTACATCACTCATAATACTGCAGTACTTTTACTGTAATACTGCATACTACATCACTCATAATGCTTCTTCAACCACAGCCAATACAACACTGTATTATTAAGTATTTATTATGTATTTATATATTAAGGAGCAAATGTATGAAAAAGTACACTATGGTTTTCAAAAGCCAAAAAGTCAAAAAGTAAATACTGACGAGAGAAGAGGAACAGGAAAAGCTGCAAATACACATGTTGACGTACTGAGGTCAGTGTTTGTAGAGTACAACACTGACAATATACATTTATGGTGGTAAAAGTAGAATATTTTAGCAAAAAATAATAATAATTTCATGCAAGGAAAGTAAAAAGTTGGAGATTAAAGTCAGAATATTTCAAGAAAAATGGTGTTTTTAATGCAGGATCGTAGTACTTCCTCTACTGCTGCTTTACAATCACTTTAACACATTTAGTTATATAAGTTATTTTAATTGAATTAACTAAGGGTGGGGGGGGGGGGTTGGGGCTGCTGCAGCATCAGTGCCGTTGCCATGCCAGTCACTTTAACACATTAGTTATTTGACTTTTTGTCGTTGCCATGGTTACAGATGAAAGGAGGCTGAACTGTTGACCTGAACACAAAGATGATCCACACAGGACTTTATTTTACAGTATTATTATTATTATTATAAAACATGTTATTATTACTATGTTGTTTGAACACATGCTCAGTGTGATTCACTTACTGAACCTGTAATGTGTTTTTAATGTAGGATCGTAGCACTTTAACACTTTAAGTACTTCCTCTACAGCTTTTTATACTCACTTTAAAACATTAGTTATTTAAGTTATTTTAATTTAACTAACTAAGGGGGGGGGGGGGGGGTCTGCAGCAGCATCAGTGCCGTTGCCATGGTTACAGATGAACTCTAACTGCTCTGTAATGTGTTTTTAATGGAGGATCGTAGTATTTTAACACTTTACGTATTTCCTCTACTGCTGGTTTACAGTCACATTAACACATTAGTTATTTTAAGTTTGTTTAATTAAACTAACTAAGGGGGCTGCAGCAGCATCAGTGTCGTTGCCATGGTGA
This sequence comes from Scomber japonicus, assembly GCF_027409825.1. Lineage (NCBI taxonomy): Eukaryota > Metazoa > Chordata > Actinopteri > Scombriformes > Scombridae > Scomber > Scomber japonicus. Next base: position 33,689,380 of record NC_070581.1, on the reverse strand, counting down.
CAGATGAACTGTTGACCTGAACACAAAGATGATCCATACAGGACTTTTTTTTTTTTTTTTTTTACAGATTACAACATTGCCAATATACATTTATGGTGAAAAAGTATAATATCTCTAGCAAACAAATCATAGTATTTTAATTGTACTCTAACTGCTCTGTAATGTTTTCTTAATGTAGGATCGTAGTACTTTCATACTTTAAGTACTTCCTCCACTGCTGGTTTAGAGTCACTTTAACACATTTAGTTATTTAAGTTATTTTAAATTTAACTAAGTAATTGGGTCGCCCGCAGCAGCATCGGTGCCGTTGCCATGGTTACAGATGAACTGCTGACCTGAACACAAAGATGATCCAAAACAGGACTTTTTTTTATTTTTCACGTGTAAAAAATATTATATTTAACATTAAAACCGCGTTATAATGTTGTTTTAACACATGTTGAGTATGATCTTCTGTTTCTTATTCTACCATTTTAACTGTAATGTGTTTTTTTATGCAGGATCGTAGTACTTTCACACTTTCAAGTACTTCCTCTACTGCTGGTTTACAGTCACTTTAATACATTAAGTTATTTAAGTTATATTAAATTTAACTAACCAACTGGGTCGCCCGCAGCAGCATCGGTGCCGTTGCCATGGTTACAGATGAACTCTAACCGCCCTGCCCTATGTTTTTAACGGTAACGGTCGTCGGTTTGTTTTATTAGCATAGTTAGCACAGTGAAGCTAAGCTACCCGCTAGCCTCCCTACCTGCTCCACGGTGGCCGGGTCCACGCTCTGCAACCGGGCCGCGTTCTCGTACTCATCCTCGCTGTTGTTCCCCCCGGCTCCTTCCTCCGCGTCCTGTGTGGAGCCACCACCACCACCTCCTCCGCCACCTACTCCTCCTCCTCCTCCTCCGGGCCCGGTCATCACCACCCCTCCAGGTTGTCCTCCGCCGGCCAGAGCCGCCACCACCACCCCCACCCCCCCCACACTGGAGCAGCAGCTTCCTCCAGCCTGCTGCCGCCGCCTCTTGCTCAGTCCGGGCCCGGAGCAGCAGCTGCCACCGCCGACACCGGAGGAGACGACGAGCTCCATCCCGCCGCCGCCGTCCCGACTGTCGGTGGGTCCTACCGGGGAGACGGAGCCGCCCGGCGGGGGAGAGGCCTGCTGCGGCCGGGAGCTCGCCTCGATGCTGCGCCGGTCGGAGGGTGGAGCCGGCTGGTAGGACCACGGCGGAGGGGAGGCTCTGGGCCGGGCTCCTGCTCTACCCGGGTGCGGGTGTTGGTGCGAGTCCGAGCCGCTCCGACGGTCGCTGTCATCGGCGTGGTCCGACACACCGACCCCGGAGCTGGGCTTCTTCTTCGGCAGGATCGTCATGGTGGTAGAGAGGGGGTTGGAGGAGGGGGGGGTAGTTAGGTAGTCCTCTCCCCTCTCTGTGGATCTAAAGTGTCGGTGTCGGTGTCTAGAGGCTCCTAACGAACCGAACGGGACGGTAGAGGAGAAGACGAGGCTCCTTTTCGACGTTTTTTAGTGGAACAAAAACAAAACGCGGCTCTGCTTCCCTCCTGTCCACAAAACATCAACACAGCCTGACGCACGGCCACACGTCACTTCCGGGCTGCGACGGGGCGCTCGACGTCATGACGTTCTCGGGCCAGCGTTGTTGTTGTTATTGTTATTATTGTAGATTAGATAGATAGATAGATAGATAGATAGATAGATAGATAGATAGATAGATAGATAGATAGATAGATAGATAGATAGATAGATAGATAGATAGATAGATGGATAGATAGATAGATAGATAGATAGATAGATAGATAGATAGATAGATAGACTTTAATTTCTCCTATGAGGATGAATAATGTTTCAGTGTTACAGTCACATTACATTTACCTGTTATGTAATAAAATGTAATGTAATAAAAATCATACATCTGTTCAAAATTTATTCAGAATGTTTAAATTTAAGATGTCTGTCACTTACACCTTTCCTTTTTATTTATTTAGTTATTTATTTCCCTTTACTTCTATTGAAATTATCTTTTTTATTCCTCTTTTTGTTTTTTATTTATGGACTGGTATGACCAGTTGTATATTTTAGTTAGGGTTAGGGTTAGGGTTAGGGTTATAGTTATATACTGTGTTCAATAAAGAATAAAGAAAAAGACATTTTGAATCATGAAAAAACAAAAGGTTGTTTCCTCTTATTACTTATTTAATTGTTTATTAGATATCTAGAATATCATGCCAGCATTAGAGGTGGGAGAAATGAAGCTTTTCTGAAGCACTGAATCATATTCATCATATCATAACAGATCATATCAGATCATATTTCACTTGTGTTGAAATGGTTCATCGAATGGTGACATCTGCTGGACAGCTATGACACTGCAGCTATATGTAAGAAAACATCACTGCTGTTCAATGAAGGTGTATATATATTAATACATATGGAGATAATTAACCATGAACTCTTTGATGAATCAGGGATGAATCCTTCCTGACAGTCATGAGTTTAAAAGGCTGAAATCAGCTGATCAGATGAAGCAGACTTTCAGTTTCAGTTTCTCCATCATTGTCTCGTGATTTAGACAAAACACAACTGGTGACATCATCCTTTCGTTTCCTCTAGATGAATGAAATCATTATCATGAGAAACAGCTTTGATGTCTCTAATTAACAAGATCATTAACTTGATGAAAGCGTTTCAAAAACAGCTTTTCTTCTTCTGCAGAATCCCAGCATCAGTTTACAATAAAGTGCAGAGTATTAAAACCCAATATATATATTCCCATAGATCAATAGAAACATTTTATTCTTCTCGGCTTTCTGCTCTTTCTGTTCTTTCTTTGTTTTTTTTTAGAGCTGTAAAAACACCAAACACATTTATGTTCACCCTGACTTTCCTCATGTGACTCATAGTTTATAAAAATAGAAATAAAATGCATCATGTTTTCATTTTGTGCAGCTGATACACATTTTAATATACACAAAAAGCAGCATTCAAACATATTGTTGTATTAATCATATTCTATAAAATGTTCTCCTGGACCTTAAAATAGTGACTGTAAATGACTTTTTTACATAAGATTAATTAAATGTTTATTACTGACTGGTGGAGTATTTATGAATGTGAATTGGTGCAGAGACTATTTATAAGTCAGAATATGAACAGGATGTAAAGGGTTAACTGTATTGGCTAAATCATGAACATAAAAGCAAATTTACTAGTAAACTACTAAAACTACTAATTAAAAAAAAGAAAAAGCCTTACAGTGGTTTTGACAAATAACTCAAATTTTTACCAAATTCAAACACTTTAAAACTATGAATTAATTTATTTTATTTTGAAATATGAACAACAACTTCCTGTAAGCTTTAAAATATATGTATGTTTCTTTTCTTACAGGATGAATGAGCCTTGTCATATTATCATTGATCACATGACGTCACCTTTGTTTTGGGTCTTTCTTGCTGTTCTCTCTTTTGGCCACAGGGGGGCGCTGTTGCTCTTCATCTTCTCTCTAAACAGTAAGAATATTTGATTAATACACGTGTCCCTTGTTTTAATGGAGTACTGTGTCATTTCTACTGACTTTAAATAAAATAAAATGAAATAAGACATTAGGTTAAAGGATTGTGCATTAAACGTTTTTATTTATATTTAATAAAACTAAAATAAAACACAAGAGGGATTCATTTAAACAAAGAAAAAAATAATTACATACTTTTTTTTTTTAAAGTTTAATTTTTAATTTTACATCAAACTTTAGTTAAAGGACTTTTCACTATATTTGATTTTTGAGACCAGACTTTTGTTTTATCTTTGTTTTAAATAAATAAAGTTAAATAAATAAAAGTGTAAGAGCTGAAGAGTGGAACAAAGGAAAAAACACCAGAAAGTAAAAAACTATTGAGTCAGTTTATCCTCCTGCTCAGCTGCATTGTTGTTGTTACGTCAGGTCTGTTCCCGTTGCCTAGCAACCAGAGGAGGGAGGATGGGGGGGGGCGGTGATGGAGAACAAAGGAGCTCAGCAGTCCGGTTTGTTTGCTTCAACATGAAGAGAAAAGAAAAGAAGAGAAGGACAGATGTGACTCTCCCGGAATTCAACCTGAAGTTATTTAAGTCTCATAATTATAATAATTATAATAATTATAATAATTACAGGAAACAACTGGAACATCTTATTTATCACAACTTTACTCCTCATGGCGCCACCCTGTGGACAAACAGCAGTATTACAGCCAGCAGAGGAAATAATTTAAGAAGGAGAAGACGTGTTATTGATCCAATCTGTGATCTTTATTTTCTGCTTTTATTCATTTAGTTTTATTATTTATTCATTTTTATTTATTTTCTTTATGTTGACCCTTCTTCTGTTTTATAATCAGCTTCTCAATGAGATGTGAATCATTTTGAATCATTAACTGAATAAAAGCTGCTGTAGAAATAAAGAAGTTTTATTTACAATATTAAACACACACACACACACACACACACACACACACACACACACACACACACACTCACAGACACCACACACACACACACACTCACGTGTGTGTGTGTGTGTGTGTGTGTGTGTGTGAGCTCCCTGCCTAACGATGACATGTGATGAAGGGTCACAGAGGGCATGAAGGTCTCAGCTGAGACAGTTTCTAATATTCCAAAATTCAGATAAATTATATTTCAGATGTATTTTTAATGTGAATCTTAAACTTAAGATGAGAATCCAAAGTTAGTCTGAGATACTTCAACTCAGCGCCTGTTTAGATCTTCTTAGACTTGATGTAAAGATCAGTATTAACTGATTGTATGGAGAAAAACAGCCTTTAGTTTTACTGATGAAGGAGAGACATGACTATATATTTATATTTAATGCTCAATTCTAGTATTTTATTTCTCTCTTTCTATTTTTCTGTACTTTGTTTTTATTATGGGGGGTGGAGGGGGGGGGGGGTTAATTGTATGTTTTAATGTTTCTGTTTTATATAAAGCACACTGAGTTGCCATTGTGTATGAAATGCTCTATATAAATAAAACTGCCTTGCCACTAATGTTTATGTTTTATTGATTTATTGGTGATTAAAGAAAAATTGAACCTAAAGGATTGTTGTTGTTTCAGTGTGTGTCAACCTGCCATATGATGCCACGTCACACACACACACACACACTCTCTCTCACACACACACACACACTCACACACACACACACACACACACACACACACACACCACTTCAAACAGAGTAAAGTATGGAGTGATGACTTGTCGCCCTCCAGTAATATAAACCTGTGTGTCTGGTTCTTCCTGGTTGATCTTCTTCTACTTCACTCTACAGGTGAACATTTCTCTCTCTGCTCCTTTTGTTTGGTGAGTTGCTAGATTAGTTTTTCAGTGTTTCTTCTTCTGGTTTTAATAAAAATAATAATAATAATAATAATAATAATAATAATAATAATAATAATAATAATAATAATAATAATAATAATAATAATAATAATTTGGATTTGGAGCCAGAGGTTTAAAATGTAAAAATGTTTTACTTAATGCCAATTTTGTAAAAATTTTCATCACAGCACCAAACAGCTGACTGAACAGGAATGGTAACACACAGATAGGGATAATAAATAAATAAATGAATAAATAAATCTGTAATTGGACAGGTAAAAATAATTTAAAGATTAATAATACATTTTAAAATGTACTCCCTTTCTTCCATCTGTCCTTCCTCCCTACCTTCCTTTTTTCCTCCCTACCTTCCTTTTTTCCTTTCTTCCTTCCTTCTTTTTGTCTGTCTTTCCTTCCTTCCTTCCTTCCTTTTGTCTGTCTTTCCTTCCTTCCTTCCTTCCTTCCTTCCTTCTTTTTGTCTGTCTTTCCTTCCTTCCTACCTTCCTTCCTTCCTTCCTTCCTTCCTTCTTTTTGTCTGTCTTTCCTTCCTTCCTTCCTTCCTTTTGTCTGTCCTTCCTTCCTTCCTTCCTTCTTTTTGTCTGTCTTTCCTTCCTTCCTTCCATCCTTTTGTCTGTCTTTCCTTCCTTCCTTCCTTCCTTCCTTCCTTCCTTCCTTCCTTCCTTCTTTTTGTCTGTCTTTCCTTCCTTCCTACCTTCCTTCCTTCCTTCCTTCCTTCTTTTTGTCTGTCTTTCCTTCCTTCCTTCCTTCCTTTTGTCTGTCCTTCCTTCCTTCCTTCCTTCTTTTTGTCTGTCTTTCCTTCCTTCCTTCCTTCTTTTTGTCTGTCTTTCCTTCCTTCCTACCTTCCTTCCTTCCTTCCTTCCTTCCTTCCTTCCATCTCTTTAATGATCCGGCCCACATCAGATCAGATTGTTGCTCTATAGGAATGTGCTCCCTTATATAAAGAGTGAAGTCATGTGTTCATAGTGTCTCATATAGACGATCACACCTTGAACCGCCTGCAGCAGCTCGTTGGCTTCTATAAATACACTATGATGATGATGATGATGATGATGATGATGATGATGATGATGATGATGATGAGAATAAAGGAGCAGGATGAAACTTTACCTGCTGAGCTTCATTCTTCAACCAGAACGCTGATGATTTGCATGTAAGAGCTAATTACTACCTGTCAATCATCCTCATCACACACACACACACACACACACACACACACACACACACACATAGACATAGACATAGACATAGACATACACACACACACACACACACACACACAAACACACACACACATACACACACACACACACACAAACACACACACACACACACACACACAGTTTTATGAGTGTTTAACCTTTAATGTATGTCATAATTAGTCTCTACAGCATTATAGTTGAGTGAATGTGTGTGTTGTGATTTCCCTCGTTATGAAAAGCACCTGAAGGCATCGTGGTATTTAAATTGTTAAATTGTCACTTTGCAGGTTGAACCACAGTCAGAAGAGCCTGAAGCACAAAACATGAGAAGAATCTGTGTGTGTGTGTGTGTGTGTGTGTGTGTGTGTGTGTGTGTGCGTGTGTGTGTGTGTGTGTGTGTGTGTGTGTGTTAGGGTGGAGATCAGACACACACACAGAAACACACACACACAGAAACACTGGGCTAAGCAAGACGTCTCCTTCAGCATCCAGTATCGTCTCCCTCATCGTCCAGTAAAGGTAAGACGAGCTTTGATCTCTGCTGTTGAGTCAAGTTGAGAAAATATGATCCGAAAAATCAACTTAGCTTCAATCTTAAATCTCTGCTGCGTTAATATTCAGAAAACATCCTAAAATAAATACTGAAGTAGAAATAAGAGAAGATTTCATGCTGTTTATATACGTCATACGTTGTGGGTTCAACTTAAAGAGCAGAAAGTTAAGTTTTAGTGAGCTTATTATCATACTGGTGCATCTTTATTATAGTTTATATTGCTGTTATATATAGAAAGAAACAACTGGGACTCATTTTAATTTAAAGTTTCCATGGTTACTTTCTTTCAAACTTCCTTCAAACGACACAAAAAAGAAGATTTAACTCAAATATCTGCTAAATACTCTCAGCTGTTACTTTAATACCAGTTCAGAAATGGTGTTAAAATACAAACAGCAGTAAATTCAGGTTTAAAATTAAGTTAATAATAAATAAATAATGAAGCAAAAAAGAAAAGATTTCATGCTATTTATAAGTTGTGGGTTTAACTTAACCCTTAAACAGGCAACGTGCACGAGGAGATACAGACTGTTTAACACCCAGTTAGGAGCATGATTGGTTAAGGTGGTTGTTTAATCATATGTGCCTTGAATTTGGTAGAATTGAAGCTTGTGGTAGGGTTTATACTTTGATAGAAATAATAAAATCTGTTTCGAAACTAGTATGTGTGGTATTAAAGACCAAGGAAAGCACTTCTCTTCTCTCTTCTTATCAAATGAAACATTTAATTGATTACCATTATGACTATTTTCATACCTTAAATCGGTGCAACGCATCCTGGTGGAGATACAACTCATGAAATCCAAAATATATTAAAAATATTTTTACGTTTAAGTGCAAATGAGATAACTAGTAACATCAAATTATGTTTTTTTTTTTTTACATCTCATGCTCCACTCCTGCCTGTTTAAGGGTTAAAGAGCCGCACATAAAGTTTAGTCTTAGTTTTGTCATTTTAACCCTTAAACAGTCACCGTGCAGCAGGAGATACAGACTCTATAGGAGCAGGATTAGTTACGCTGGTTGAATTGGTGGCGAACTGAAGCTTGTGGTAGGGTTACACTTTGATAGAAATGATGAAAAAAACAGTATTTGTGATATAAATGACAAGAGAAAGCAATAATTTTATGTTTAAACTACCACTTAAAGTTTTACAATGCGCTATAAAATGGCTCAATGATGTGTTTTATTTAGTGTCCATGAGGTTTAGTTTAAATTTAAAGGGTTAAAATGTAGAAAATAAACGTATGAATAACTTCACACATTCTTTTTTTGTGGACCCAGAATCAAATTTCTGCTTTTATCCATTTAGAGAGAATATATTAGAGGATTATGGTAAAAATGTCTAAGTGGTGTAACCATAAAAACAGTAAATAGTCAATAAAACACCATATCAACTAGTTTGGCATGATCTTACATCCTTCCTTCCTTCCTTCCTTCCTTCCTTCCTACCTAACACCATATCAACTAGTTTGGCATGATCTTACTTCCTTCCTTCCTTCCTTCCTTCCTTCCTTCCTTCCTTCCTTCCTTCCTTCCTACCTAACACCATATCAACTAGTTTGGCATGATCTTACATCCTTCCTTCCTTCCTTCCTTCCTTCCTTCCTACCTAACACCATATCAACTAGTTTGGCATGATCTTACATCCATCCTTCCTTCCTTCCTTCCTTCCTTCCTTCCTTCCTTCCTTCCTTCCTTCCTTCCTTCCTTCCTACCTAACACCATATCAACTAGTTAGGCATGATCTTACATTACAACTTTTATATTAAATAAAGCTAATGGAATACTATTGTTCTAAATATTACATTTCATCTGGTTACCATGGAGATCAGGAAACATTTACATTATTAGTATAAATCCACTTAAATACACCGTAGATGGTAAAATAGTTAATATTTATCATTCTTTTGTGGTTACACCATTTGACATTTTCAGGAGCATTCAGTCTTACTTTTAGTATAAAATGGTTCAAATGTCATTTAAATGATATAAAACCAACAAAAATACTAAATGTACATTTTAACAAACCTGATGCTGCTTTTAAAACTAGTTTAACTCATTTATGAATCTTACCAACACTTATTAGTTACTGAGCCACGAACTGAGTAAAAGCACCGTTCACAGCAGAGTCTGATAATAAAGAGAAGCTTCACTCTAAAATGTGACAAGTTGAGCTTAAAAGAATCTAGGAAGCAAATATAACTAATAGTCTTAAGTTAAGTTTACTTTAAATCTATAATTGTATTTACTTAATGTTGTGAAGTTATTTAAACTTATAAAATAGTATAATACACTTGATATTTGTAAGTGTTACCAACTTAAGTAAGCCAAGTTAGTCTGACGTAACTGATCAGTTGTGTTTACTTGGTAGAATCTAGGAAACTGATTGCACTAAAAACAAATGAAGTAAGCAGAACAAAGGATGTTAAGTTTGTATTCTTATTTTATTATCTTAACAAAATATAATTCTGTTCTTAAACCAAGGCCAAACGAAATGACACAATAAAAACTAATATGTAAAATAATCTTTATAAGCAAATGTAGACACTTTCTCTTAAGACTTCAACAAGGCTCCTTTTATCACAATATTCAATTAAGCTTCAGCCAAACAATGCATATGCTTTGAACTGTAATAAATAGGTGGATTTAAACAGGAAGTAGAAGTATCCATAAAGAGTTTGCGTCACTACGTTTAGTTACGGCTGCAGCTCTGGTGGTGTTTTAGACTTTATTTGAACAGATAAAGAGTTAATCAGGTCCTTATATATGTGGAGAGAATAGCCAAGCATCTGAACATACTCCTACTGTGAGCAACAACAACAAGTATGACGATGGTTTCCCTCATTCAGAGGAGGCCGACCCTCCAGGAGCAGAGTCAGTGAAGCCAGTTTCACCTAGTGGCCAAACGGTGTAATTACAACATCAGAGTGTTTCATGTTAACTGGAGGCAGCGGCAGAGTGAGGCCTTCAAATCCACCGGTGTTACGTCCCAACTGGTTTCCAATTTAACTGGTTTCCTTACTGAACAGCTCCAGCTTGTGTTGAGCTTCCGTCAGCATATAGCGCTCACTTCCAGAAACATGTTGGCTGCAGTAGATGTTGAACTCCGACTGGAAATCACCAGAAATATGTTCAGTATGTTTTCTACTTTTGTGAACTAGACTTGACCCCATTCATTGGCTGAGCCCTTTTCTCCATTTCCCAGCATGCCGTGCTCCAGTCCACATTTTAAAAAGAAAACAAAGAAAATAATATATTGCAGTTATAATTTTTTGGAAGTTGTAGAAAACTGAAATAGGAGTTGATTTAAGTTGTAAAATTGGAAGTGATGAGAAAGAAGTGGAGCACAAGAGTGAGCCTGACTGAGAAATACACAGCAGGAAAGAGTTATAAAATCAACATGGTCAATTACTTGTATATACTTTTATACATTACATTTTATTTATTTAATTTTATTTGCTATTTTATTATGTATAGTTTGTTCTTTATATTTTTATATTATATGTTGTTATCGCCACTGTGTGTAATGCTGCTGCTGCACTTAATTACCCAGCTTGGGATCAATAAAAGTATATCTATCCATCCATCCATCCATCCATCCATCCATCTATCTATCTATCTATCTATCTATCTATCTATCTATCCATCTATCCATCTATCCATCTATCCATCTATCTATCTATCCATCTATCTATCTATAAATATAAATACATCATGGATTTCATCAGATTTATATATAAGTTATAATTATCTCAGTATCTAGCAGCATCGGTGTCAGCAGCGTACGTTGCATGACTGAATATTGACCGGTTCATGACAGCAGAGGGAAGGACGCACACTCGCTCGCGACGGCCGGTCTGTGTTTTATTCATGACGTCATCGACCTACCGGAGATTTGTCCCGTTCCTGCCGATGACCCCCCCCCCCCCTCCCTCCCTCCCTTTACCTGAGGCATCACGGTTGTGAAAGAAATATTTGGCAGGTGATTAAAGGAAGCGTCCGTAGCTGCTGGTAGTTTCTCTCAGGTTGATGATTCATATTTAAACATCATCATAAATCATAAATCTGTCTCTGTTGCTTTCATTTGGGGCTCTGAGCAGCTTCCTGTCAGTTTCATAATAAAATCCACCAGGATGATGAACTGGGTTAAAATCAGGAGCAGATTTAGAAGTTTGGTTTTAGTTCTGGTCTGAGACGCTGCTGTTATATACTGCCATCTAGTGGCTGAATGTCGTTACTGCACCTTTAATATTAAAACATGACAACTTTCCTTCCTTCAAATTATTATGAGTTTAATATGAGTTTAGTTTTCACACATTAATTAATTTAATGTAAAATATAAAAAGAAATGTGTACAAATATTAAGACTTTAAACTCTAAATGTTACAACTGATTTCCTTTTACATGTTAACAATATTTACTTTTTAATTTATTTAGACTTAGACTTAAACAATAATATTAACTAATAATTGTAGCTTAAATTTTTAATTTCTCAACATTTGGACTTTTTCTCTTAATGTTTTTTTTCCTCAGAGTATTAAGACTTTGATTTCTATATTTTATAACTTCTAACTTCAAAATATCAGTTTTTCCCTTAAAAACAACAATAACAACTTTAATCATGAAATATTTACCTTTCTTGCATAAAATTTTTTTCTCAAAATATTTTAACTATTTAAAATCTTTTTGCAGCTTTATTTTTGAATTTCACAATATTTTTACTTTAATTTTATTTTCTCAAGCATAGTCAGACTTTAACTTGCACAAAAAAACACATTTAATCTCCAAATATTGTAACAGTTCTTCCTTAAACTGCCTTAAAATCTATTTTATATATTTTTTGGGGACATTTTGGCCTCCCTGATTTTATATGTGACGATAAAGCAGGGTATGCATTAGGGCGTGGCTACGTCCTGATTGACAGGTTGATTGACCAATGTCCTCGAGATCCAGCCCTCGTAACCATAGCAACCTCCCCGCTCCGCCCATGGCCCCGCCTCATGCCCATATAAGTAGAATCCGTGTTTTTATTTTTCCCAGCATGCACCTGAAATTTTCAAGATGGCGCTGCCTAGATTAGAAACTATTGGCTTCCGAGCAGCAGTCCACAAACCAATGGGTGACGTCACGGATGTTACGTCCATTTCTTTTATACAGTCTGTGGTTGTTTGTGACTAGAAATCTAGAAAAAGTTTTTTTTTTTTTTTTTTTTTTTTACAGTGCATGGAAACGTGTTCTCTGATTCTCTGAGTTTGAGTTTCTGTGTGTTTGTGCTGAATGTGACTTTATGTTGGACAGTGTCTCCTACAGCTTTCTGTCAGCTGATTGGCCGACTCCATCATGCTCCGCCTGCTGCTCTGTCTGGCTGCACTGAGCCGACTCGCAGGTAAACACACACCTGACACCTGACTCTAACCTGACTGACTCTAACCTGACTGACTCTCCATCAGTCAGCTTACAAACTCATAGAGGACAACTTCTGAGAAAAGAAGTCATGTTTTACGACCTGAGCTGTTCATTTATTGATTGATTGATTTGTTCTTAGACTTTATTGATGAAACATTTCGTACATTAGTTCTGGTCTGAGATGCTGCTGATATAGTGCTCCATCTAGTGGCTGAATGTCGTTACTGCATATTTAATCTCCAAACATTACAACTTCTTTCCTTCAAATTATTAGTAGTTTAATATGAGTTTAGTTTTCACACATGAATGAATTTAATTGTAAAATATAATAAGAAATGTAATGTTTAAGACTTTAAACTCAAAATGTTACAACTTTGTATTACTTTACTTTATTTTCCTTTTAAAATTATTTAGATCTTCATCTTAACATTTTACATTTTTCTCAAAATATTCAAAGTACCAAAAAAAATAAATAAATTGTATCTTTAATTTTTTTGTCCTGAAATTTATCGTAACACAACTTTTGTAATATTTAAGGTATTTTTTCTTGAAATTTAATTTAATGAATTTGATTGAGTAAAAATGTTCTCATACTATTTTAACTATTTAAAATCCCTTTGCAGCTTTAATTTTGAATTTCACAATATTTTTCCTGTTTTTTTCTCAAGCATATTCAGACTTGAACTTGCACAAAAAAACATATTTAATCTCCAAATATTGTAACAGTTCTTCCTTAAACTGCCTTAAAATCTATTTTTTATATTACTTTTTTTCCATGAAATTACAAATTTGCAAAAAAACTGTTTTAATAAATTGTCCGTGCTGATCTGAACTCTCCACAGCTGCAAATACTAAGACAACTCCGGCTGAAATCGACGTCAGAGGCTGTTCCATCTCATATTTTGGAAAGGTTTACGACAAACTGTATGTGAGTAAAGTTTAATTATAAAGAGAAGAATTAAATGTTTGTCTCTCAGATCAGCTTCAGCGATCGAGATAACTGAGCTGCTCCTGTACAGACAGAAGAATCAAACCTCACTAATCCTGCGGTTGTGAAAGAAATACTTGGCAGGTGATTAAAGGAAGCGTCCGTAACTGCTGGTAGTTTCTCTCCGGTTGATGATTGGTGGAGCTTCATATTTAAAATCATCATCATAAATCATAAAGCTGTCTCTGTTGCTTTCATTTGGGGCTCTGAGTAGTTTCCTGTCGGTTTAATATATAAAATCCAGCAGGTTTGGTTAGTTAAGAGTTAGGATGATGGACTGGGTTAAAATCAGGAGCAGATTTGGAAGTTTGGTTTTAGTTCTGGTCTGAGACGCTGCTGTTATATACTACCATCTAGTGGCTGAATGTCGTTACTGCACCTTTAATATTAAAACATGACAACTTTCCTTCAAATTATTATGAGTTTAATTATTAAACTTTATTAAACTTTAATATGAGTTTAGTTTTCACACATGAATTAATTTAATTTTAAAACATAAAAAGAAATTTGTACAAATATTAAGACTTAATCACGATTATTTGGGTCAAAATTGAAATCACGATTATTAAAACGATTTCTTTAAAACTTTAGAAACATGCTGCATTTATTGGACATTCGGTTTAATTAATTTTCTCTCCCAGCAGCCTTTTATCTAACACACAGCAGAAAATGAGTAGAGATATTAGCGCTGAGCTGGTTACCATGACAACAGTTCACACATCACTTCCTGGTTTTTAATAATTAGTCAGTAAACTCAACATCGTCTGACGCAGGCTGGAAACATTTCACCGTGTGTTTCAGCTTCTGTCAAACTAACGGAGCTGCAGCCACTTTCTGTCTAAGCTTTTCAAAATAAAACCTTTGTTATTGAGCGCTATCTCATTATTATTATTAAAAATCGTTTCCCCCCGATTTTATTAGTTTTTAGATCCTTTGGCCCCTAAAAATCTTAATCACAATCCATTTTCGATTAATTGGTGGTTGGTCAAGCATTTCCTCCATCGTTGTGTTGAGGTTTGACTCGTTGTGTCTCTCTGATGATCACAGGTCGGCAGTGACAGCGGAAAACTCACCGTGTGTTTCAAAGCAGCGTACAGCTCCGAAGCCGACAACGACAACAACTGTCTGGTGGCATCAAACAGCAAAGTCACTCAGGTTTCATGGCTCATGGAAAACAGACCGATGAGTGATGGTTCAGATTATCACAACACTCTGAAGTTCACGGGTTCGTCCTCGTGCCATGTGGTCCTGGATCTGAAGGATGCAGGCGGCAAAGTGCACGTGAGTACGGAGCAGTTTCATCATCAGCAAACCTTAATACCTCAGAACAAATCACATCCTGACTGGTTTTATGTTTTCAGGTTAAGTACTATTTCCGCACGTTTGGCAGACGAGCAGGTATGCAAATAAAACTGGACGAGTCGACTTCTCTGGTGAGTACAGTCAGAGTTTAAAAGGATGAATTCCCAGTGATCCCAGTGTGTTAAAGCAGTAGTCAGGTTTTCCTCTCTGTAATCATTCCTCCTGTTAGGAGTAGTAGTAGTAGTAGTAGTAGTACTTTATGGACTAGTAGTAGTAGTAGTACTTTATGGACTAGTAGTAGTAGTAGTAGTACTTTATGGACTAGTAGTAGTAGTAGTAGTACTTTATGGAGTAGTAGTAGTAGTAGTAGTAGTACTTTATGGAGTAGCAGTAGTACTTTATGGACTAGTAGTAGTAGTAGTACTTTATGGACTAGTAGTAGTAGTACTTTATGGAGTAGTAGTAGTAGTAGTAGTAGTAGTAGTACTTTATGGAGTAGTAGTAGTAGTAGTAGTACTTTATGGAGTAGTAGTAGTACTTTATGGACTAGTAGTAGTAGTACTTTATGGACTAGTAGTAGTAGTACTTTATGGACTAGTAGTAGTAGTACTTTATGGAGTAGTAGTAGTAGTAGTAGTAGTACTTTATGGAGTAGTAGTAGTAGTAGTAGTACTTTATGGAGTAGTAGTAGTACTTTATGGACTAGTAGTAGTAGTAGTACTTTATGGACTAGTAGCAGTAGTACTTTATGGACTTGTAGCAGTAGTACTTTATGGACTAGTAGTAGTAGTAGTACTTTATGGACTAGTAGTAGTAGTACTTTATGGAGTAGTAGTAGTAGTAGTAGTAGTACTTTATGGAGTAGTAGCAGTAGTACTTTATGGAGTAGTAGCAGTAGTACTTTATGGACTAGTAGTAGTAGTACTTTATGGAGTAGTAGTAGTAGTAGTAGTAGTAGTAGTACTTTAAAATGCACCTTGAAAGTTTTGTTTATCTGTCTGTTGTTGTTGCTCTGCAGGAGTTGGATGTGCAGGCCGATGGGAAACAGGTGGATCAATGGTCTCTGGTGAAGAAGGACTCAGCGGACACCAAGGACCTGAGCGGATGCAGAGACAGCGATGGTTCGTAAAGAGTCAACTCACCCAAATTACAGATTCAATAAGAGAGGATTATATCCTGGTGTATTAATACTCATCTTTCATCAAAAAGGAAGGAAGGAAGGAAGGAAGGAAGAAAGGAGGAAAGGAAAGGAAAGGAGGGAGGGAGTGAGGGATGGAGGAAGGAAGGAAAGAAGGACAGTAATGGGGAGGAAAGAAGGAAGGGAGGAGGGAAAGAAAGGAGGGAGGGAGGGAGGAAGAAAGGAGGGAGGGAAGAAGAAGGGAGGAAGGAAGGAAAGAAGGGAGAGAGGAAGAATAGAAGGAGGAAGGAAGGAAGGAAGGAAAGGAGAACATTTCAACGTTGCTGTTATTTCAGTCAGTAATTAATGTTTTTTTTGTTTGTTTCTTTACAGATACTCTCTATAAAAGAGGCGGGAAGGGCTGCAGCTCTGAGGGACTCTCCTCTACCTGCAGCAATGAAGTATACCTCAGCAGCTCTTCCTGTTCTGGCCTAGGACAGCGTTGCAAGGGAAACGGAGAGTAAATAAGTTTGATTTTTCATATCTAATAATGCAAGGAAAGGTTTAGGCCCTGTTTACACGACAATGCTCGCGGGTGAAAACGACAAAATATTTTATCAGATGTGCCTTTTGTTAAGATGGTGAGGCTTTGAGGCTTAAAAACACAAAAATGTTAAACCATCTTCCAGGGTTGAAACTCCTCCGTCACGTTCCTGACTAAAGGGTAAAAACCAGGCGGGGAGTTCTGGTCCTCTGAAATGAGGCCAACCAGGAAGTAACTTAGAGCTGCATTCTATCAAAAGGCCACCAGGGGGCGACCGTCTCTATACAAGTCAATGGAGAATTCACCAACTTCTCACTTGATTTCTAACCTCAGTAAACGTTTTCAAAATGTGTTTATGGTCTCAATCGCTAGTTTAAAGCGTTCTTCAATGCAGTATGATGTTCATTTGGGTCATTTTGGCCTCCCTGATTTTATATGTGACGATAAAGCAGGGTATGCATTAGGGCGTGGCTACGTCCTGATTGACAGGTTGATTGACCAATGTCCTCGAGACCCAGCCCTTGTAACCATAGCAACCTCCCCGCTCCACCCATGGCCCCGCCTCATGCCCATATAAGTAGAATTCAAAACTATTGGCTTCCGAGCAGCAGTCCACAAACCAATGGGTGACATCACGGATGTTACGTCCATTTCTTCTATACAGTCTATGGTCTGCTGCAGAGGAGGGGGGAGAGAAGTGTAGTCTGAGTTCATCTCTTGAATCTCGATGGCCATATCTTGACATGTTTCTGTTTCTAATCAAGTCTGCAGAGAACAGTTACACATTTTGATGCTTCCTCTGCAACCCAAAAACGAAGCTAAGCTGCTTCTCAATGAGCAATAACTCCTCCTCCTCCTCTGTCCAGACAAAATGGTCCGTTTTTGAATCGCTCGTCTAAACGCGGAATAAAAAGTGAGAACGCAACGTCACTTTTGCGTTTTCTGTTCAGATCGTTTCCGTGTAAACATGGCTTTGATAATCAGGACATAGCTCATTTTAAAACTCATCTCCCTTAAAGTTAAATCACAACAAACTTATATTTGACCTGAACCAGAACTGTGAAATTTTACAGTTTTAGGCAGTTTTATCTTTTTAGAGACAATAATTTACCCTGATATCGGCCCACTAAGAACACATTTTGTTTCTGTATAATATCAACTGTATTTAATCAGTTTTATATTAAAAAAAAACTTACTGTAAATAGATCTGAGTTCTGTCATGTCTCGTTATTTAATCAGTTTGGACTTGTGTTAACGCTGCCTCTCCCTCATTACTACCTCTGCCAGGTGTCTGCTTGATGCCATTTGTACCGTGACTGGCCCCAAAGTCATCAGTATCAGCGGCCAAGTTGCTTCTGTCCCGGATCGCTGTGGGTACTCTCTGCTGTCAGGGACGGGCTTCAAGCTGCACGCCGTCTTCAAAGAACGTCACCGTAAAGATATGAGTTTTGTGGACCATGTGATCCTGCATCTGGACGCGAAGAATGTTGACATTCAGCTGGGACCTGGTAGGAGCGCTAAGGTAAGATAAAAAGCTTGAATCGATCACTCCAGCATTTAAAATCAGTTCAAAAAGCAGCAAAACATCAACCTCTACGCTGATGATACTCAGTTATACGTTTCAGTCGAGCCTGACGATCTTAAGGCTCTGAATCTGCTTGCAATCTGTTTATAAATGACATAGCAAGTTTACTTATTTTAAAGCACATTTTATGCAAAAAGATGCAGTATTATTTCACAACACATGAGAAATAAACAACCTCGAAAGACGAGAAGAGGAAGATTTAAAAGCAGCAGTTACTGATCAACATCATCGTTCATTAGTTCATCGTGTTTCTGTCCAGCTGCTGAATGAAAGTCCAGTATTCTCTCTCTTTTAGCTCTGTTTTTACCCTCTACCAACCCCTGAGGGAAACATCTAAATGTTCCACTATGTTCACCAACTAGTCTACAGATAACTGTGTCTGTTTGCTGTTTGAGTGTGAAATACCATCACAGAGTCCATCAACTCAATCGGTCAATCGTTTCAGCTCCAGAGGGACAGATCAGAGGTGTGTTTGTTCCTCGTCTTTATGTCTTTATGTCTCCGTAGGTGGGCGACTCGGTGCAGAGTCTGACCAGTTCAGCTCAGACAGTTCATGATGTGAAGCTCTTAAAGGACAAAACCGGAGTCATCGCCAAGATGGAGCTCTCCCAATACGTCGTTTCGATCTTCTTTGACGGCACCACCGCGCAGATCCAAATGACAGGTACAAAATAATGTATACGTCTTGATGAGGACCCTTCACAGCTGAGTTAAGAAAATACAACGACAAATCTACAATCATTGTATTGTCTATGAATTGTCAGAAAAAGTTGAAAAATGGCCAATATCAGCTCAGGAAGATGTATTCAAATGTTTGATAGACATTGTACTGTCATTGTGTCAAAGAAGAAACAGCAAATCATCAAATTTGAGAATCTGAAATTTGAAAAAAGGGTTAGAACTTACTAACGTTATTAATTGATTATCAGTTGAAAACACATTTGAGGGAGATCTTTTAATCGTCAGTATGAACCACTGTCTGAAGAAACACAAAAAGGGAATTTGATGCTAAAAAGACAGATAAATATAAATCTGGCAGATATGTGCTCTTATTGCCTCTGTGCTGCTTTGCTGTATCTTGATTTTTGATCGAGCTGACTGACATTTGTAAATCTGATCCAGGAAAAGAAGTAGGTTCTCTGCAGGGTTTGTGTGTGAACTCCAAGAAGTTGAGTGATGCGAAGTCCTCTAAGCACAGCGTTAAAGAGTAAGACCTCGTCTCTACCTGAACACCACATCACTGACTGCTGCCACTGCTTCGCATGTTTCAATGTGCTCACGTGACTCTCTGCTGTTTGTCGCCCCCTAGCTGTGAGAAGAAGCTCACTGAAACTGCTTTCGATAAGACCGGCTGTCCCGCCATGACTAAACAGTGAGCAGAGATGCACATCATCACACATCACACATCACACCCTTCTACTCTCTCCACAGCTGATTAAAAAGCTGATTGTTCACTTTTTAGTCACGTATGCTGCTAACAAATATTTATGAATAATACTTCTGTACTTTTACATCTGTAATATAGTATTTTACACTGTTGTATTGATACGTTTACTTAACCCTCCTGCTGTCCTCGAGTCAAGGAAGGAAGGAAGGAAGGGAGGAGGGAAGGATGGAAAGGAGGAAGAAGGAAGGAAAGAAGGAAGGAGGGAGGAAGGAAAGAAGGAAGGAGGAAGGAAAGAAGGAAGGAGAAAGGAAAAGAGGAAGGAAGGAAAGAAGGATGGTAATGGGGAGGAAAGAAGGAAGGAAGGACAGAAGGAAGGAAGGGAGGGAGGGAGGACAGAAGGAAGGAAAGAAAGAGGGAGAAAGGAAAGAAGGACGGTAATGGGAAGGACAGAAGGAAGGAAGGAAGGAACAAACAGTCATAACAAACGGGGTCAGTTTGACCCGGGAGGACGACAGGAAGTAAGGAATCTGAATACTTCTTCCTCTTCTGTTTATCTGCTAACAGCTGTAATCTGCTGAAAGAGGCTCCGTTCACTTCCTGTCACGATCACGTCAGTCCGTCTCCGTACATCGACGTCTGCACCCAGACGCTGTGTAACTACCCGGCCGTGGACGGTCTGAAGTGTCAGCTCCTGGAGGCGTACGCCAGAGCCTGCAGCACGTACAGCAAGACCTCGCTGAGCGGCTGGAAGTCAAAGGCCGGCTGCTGTAAGACCGACTGCACACACCGAAACACCAAGACAGCAAGACATGAAACCTGAAGTTATGAAGTCATTAGTTTCATGACTAACAGAAACACTCTCGTTATAACACACGGTTCTGTGCAGAAGTCTCATTCTCTTATTTTCCTGTCTCTTTATTATCCTTCCTGTTGGCCTCCCGGGTCAAATTGACCCCCGTCTGTTTTGACTGTTCCTTCCTTCCTTCCTTCTTTCCCTTCTCCCTCCTTTCCTTCCTTCCTTCCTCCTTTTTTCCTCTCTCCTTTCCTTCCTTCCTCCCTCCCTCCCTCCTTTCTTTCCTCTCTCCTTTCCTTCCTTCCTCCCTCTCTCCCTTCCTTCTTTCCTCCCTTTCCTTTCTCTCTCCTTTCCTTCCTTCCTTCTTTTCTCCCTCCTTTCCTTCCTTCCTTCCTCCTTTCCTTCCTTCCTTCTTTCCCTAGACCTCCTTTCCTTCCTTCCTTCCTTCCTCCCTCCCTCCTTTCTTTCCTCTCTCCTTTCCTTCCTTCTTCCTTCTTTCCTCCCTCCCTCCTTTCCTTCCTTCCTGCTTTCCTCCCTTCCCTCCTTCCCTCCCTTCCTTCCTGATTGGTATGATTACTGTGCATTTTTAATTAGCTACCAACTAATTTTGATGTGCAGTCCCAGTGCAGTTATGTGTTACAGGCAATATTCATTTGTTCCACTTTAATATTTGATATAATGTATTAGAGTTTTTAACCTTAACCCTCCTGTTGTCCTCGAGGCAAGGAAGGAAGGGAGGAAGAAGGAACGAAATGAGGGAAGAAGGGAGGAAGGAAGGTAGGAGGGAGAAAGGAAAAGAGGAAGGACGGAAAGAAGGACAGAGGAAAGAAGGAAGGGAGGAAGGTAGGGGGAGGAAAGAAAGAGAAGAAGGGAGGGAGGAAGGAAGGAAAGGAAGGCTGGAGGGAGGAAGGTAGGAGGCAAGGAAAGAAGGAGGGAGGGAGGAAGGAAGAAAGGGGAATGGAGTAAGGAAAGAAGAAAGGGAGG
The DNA here is from genome assembly GCF_027409825.1 of Scomber japonicus. Classification (NCBI taxonomy): domain Eukaryota; kingdom Metazoa; phylum Chordata; class Actinopteri; order Scombriformes; family Scombridae; genus Scomber; species Scomber japonicus. The sequence goes on along the minus strand of NC_070581.1, from coordinate 33,668,119 downwards.
AAAGGAAAGAAAGAGAGAAAAGGAGGGAGGAAGGACGGAAGGAAGGAAGCAGGGAGGAGAGAGAGAAGGAGGGAGGAAGGGAGGAAGGAAGGAAGGAAGCAGGGAGGAAAGAGAGAGAAGGAGGAAGGAAGGAAGGAAGGAAGGAAGGAAGGAAGGAAGGAAGGAAGGAAGGAAGGAAGGAACAGTCAAAACAGACGGGGTCAATTTGACCCGGGAGGACGACAGGAAGTTTAAATAAATGAACCTTTAATCTTTTATCTTCTGATTCAGTGAAGTTGACCGTCTCTGTCTCTTCAGCTGCTCCTCAGGTCGTCTGTGAAACCGACTGCATCAACGACGAGTTCTGCGGCCTTGATCCCGTCGGCCGACCTCGATGCCTCTGTCGCGCCAAATTCGCTGACAAATACAGATCAGGTGGCAGTTGGAGTAAGACGCTTTAATTCAGACTCCAACGTTTTTAAGTGATTCCAGCTTCTTAAATGTGAATATTTTCTAGTTTTCTAACAAGTTTTTGGTTTGTGGACTGTTGAGCACATCCTCTTGCATTATAGGAAACTTTTATCCAAATGTCTCACACAAAACTAGACCTGAAAGCAGATATACTGGCATCAAATATACAGATAATTAAAAATGAGACAGTTTGCTGTGAACAGTCATTAAAACCAATGAAGTACAGAGAAGTATGTGTTTCCACTTTGATCAGAAATGAGCCGCTTAATATTTTAAATCTCACGTAAAACACAAAAAATATAAGTTAAACAAATTCAAGTCACATATATATTTAAATGTGTTTGTGGAAATACATGAAATCAAGAACAAAAAAAGCTTATTAAAAGTGAATAATTAATAAGTTTCATTGTAGAAAACGTTAATTTTTCCTCATTTATTTTGTTAATTTCAGGCTGAATCCGTTATTTCTAATGAGTTGGCGTCATTTTTTCCAATATTTGTCAATTTCAGACACTTTGCTGAGTCATCCATTTCATTACTTAAAACCAGTAAAACCAGTAAAACCAGTACTTAACAACAGTGTTTTATAAGCAATCTGCAGGTTTTACGGTTTTAGGATTCATTCACTGGTGATATTTTAATTCCAGCCCAACATGAGATTTTATTCATGTACTTTTCTCAGTGTTGTAATGTGAGCGTTTGATTGGTCTCATCAGGCGTCTCGACGGTCTGCAAGGATAACTCGGCCTCCGTGTCTCTGCCCAGTTGTCTCCTGGCAGAGAAAGCCATCGACTACTCGATCTTACACCTCAATGATGAAAAGTGTAAAGGTCAGATGGACCAGAAGACTCGCATGGTGACGTTTGACTTCGACAGCACCAAAGCATGCGGAGCGCTCATCGAGGTGAGAGTCTTTTATTTACTAAAAATTAGGGCTGTCAAACGATGAATTTTTTTAATCGAGATTAAACGCAGACTTTCCATAGTTAATCACGATTAATGGCGTTTTGAATAGCATGTTTAAAATCCTGTTATTTTCCATTTGAAGGCTGTTTTAAGCCCATAATGTAAAGCATTTCTTACCAGAGTGTCTTAACTGGGAATCAATCACGGCTCTGCTGCGACTCCCACACTCCAAAATGGTCCTTTGGTGGAGCTGAGGCTGGCTTGGCTGCACCTGGGTGTTTAGCGTGGAGGTGCTAACTCAAACTCCACGTACTCCGGTGGTAGTTAAACTCCGTTTGACACAGGTTGCATTTTACTTTTGACTTGTCAACTGAAGCGTCTGGAAGTGTTTTAAAGTTAAACAAGCCGTTCAAAAGTCCAGTAGCTCTCTTACTTTCCATCAGCGCGGTAGGTTTACTGCAGGAGGCCACTTCAAAGCATAGCGCTACAGCTAGAGGAGCCGTCTACGGGTGAGGAGAAGGGACAAAAAGGCTTGCAACATTAAAATGTGATTTTAAGAAAATGTACTCGTTATGGATTGCATTAATCTAATCGCGATTAACACGTTAACGCTGACAGCCCTAGTAAAAACACAAATGAAGAGCAGGAATCAACAGCTGCATCTGCTTCATTTAAACCCTTTTTTGTTTTTATTCCTCACTTCTCACGTCTGGATTTAATGCCTCAAACTGTCTTTCATTTACAAGACGAGGGAATTATCATTTCAGTAGGGGAGAACGGGGTTTAGCTGGAATCTACGTGTTTTCCTGACATCTGTATCATCACGCAGTAACAATCTGAATCTTTGTGACTCTGAAGGCCAAAGACCAAAAAATCACCTACATGAATACCATCAAGGCAGGAGACAGCGCTAGTAAGATCAATCGCCACGGATCGGTCAAAATGGACTTCTCCTGCTTCTACAACCAGGAGGAAGACCACACCTTTAACTTCAAAACCAAAGGGAGGTGAGTCCTTCAGCTTTTAAATAACCGGCATACAGTCACGATGGAGTCGTCGTTAAAAGCCAAGGCTCACGTCACGTACGTAGGAGTCTTAAAATGATTCCTCCTCAACCAGCACAATAAAGTAAATTAGAGCTGAAATGATGCTGATAAACAGTTTTCTAGTTGGTGAATGTAAGTAGGGAAGCACCGATGTCACTCTAGACTCTCAGAAGTGAATGAACTGATTAAAAGGAATCCCGCTATGAAGTTTTAAAGCTCTGTGTAAAGTAAGTAATAAATATGTGTTCTGAGTTTGACATACCAGAGAAAAGTGTGTTGTTAACCACCCTGCCAAATTTGAATGATTAAAAAAAAAAAAAATCGCCAAATATATGAAATTAGGCTTCAAAGTTGTGTAAAAATCAGTCTCTTTCTCTGCTCCCAAACGCTGAAGCCCCGCCCCCTACCAAGTGTCACCTGTCAATCAAAGTCACCACCTCTACCAGAAACATGGACGCTACATCTGAGAGCTTTCTGCTGCTAACTCGGCTGCTAACTCGGCTAACTGGCTAACTGTAGTAGTAGTAGTAGTAGTGTGTGCTGAATGTATTTATACCTCTACAGCAGCAGGGGCGGGTTTATGCTAATCCTAGCTCCACAATTCAAATCTAAATGGTTGAAATGCTTTTTACACCTTTTTTAGAAATACATTTATGACCTATTTAATGTGTTTAGAAGAAAATGTCTGAATTCACTTTACACGGTCTTTAACTGCTCATCTTAAGAGGACGAGTTCACAATGTTTCAAGTCTCGGTTAAAGATAGTGAATGTCTCAAAGAAACGAATGTAAGTCAATGCAATGTGACAAGTGTGTGTGTGTGTGTGTGTGTGTGTAGTGAAGCAGTGAAGCAGGTTTCGTCCGGAACCTGGAATTTCAAGATGGCTATCAAACTGTGCGGTGACCGCAAATGCAAAACACCGTTCGACCCTTCGAAGGGCATCAGGATAGGCTCGAGCATCTACCTCAGCGTCGAAGCCACCGGGTTCGACTCAAACTTGATCAGTGTGGTGCTCCAGTCCTGCACTGCCAAGAGCAAGACCGGAGATGCGTCATACGACCTCGTCGTCAACGGGTGAGTAGCGGGTTTGTTTCTGGACTCTGATATAAATCCATTCATGAGTTCTGTGTGAAGATCTGACGGGGGAAATGAGGTTTTCTTTATTATTGGACTGAAGTACCTGGTGATGTCATGTGATGTGATGTCATGTGATATTGTGTGATGTCATGTGATGTGATGTCATGTGATATTGTGTGATGTCATGTGATATTGTGTGATGTGATGTCATGTGATATCGTGTGATGTGATGTCATGTGATATAGTGTGATGTCATGTGATGTGATGTCATGTGATATTGTGTGATGTCATGTGATATTGTGTGATGTCATGTGATATTGTGTGATGTCATGTGATATTGTGTGATGTCATGTGATATCGTGTGATGTCATGTCAAGCGATGTCATGTGATATTGTGTGATGTGATATCGTGTGATGTCATGTGATATCGTGTGATGTCATGTGATATCGTGTGATGTCATGTGATATCGTGTGATGTGATGTCATCTGATATCGTGTGATGTGATGTCATGTGATATCGTGTGATGTGATGTGATATCGTGTGATGTCATGTCGTGTGATGTCATGTGATATCATGTGATGTGATATTGTGTGATGTCATGTGATGTCATCTGATATCGTGTGATGTCATGTCATGTCATGTCATGTCATGTGATGTCATGTGATGCGTTTCCGAGCAGCTGTGGGAACCCAGAGGACGATACGGTGAAGGTGATGAGTAACGGAAAAGGATCGGGAAGCATCTTGGCCTTCAGGATGTTCCAGTTCAAAGGGAGCAAAGGCGGCATGAGCCTGAAGTTCAAGATGAAGCTGTGTTTGAAGAAGGACAAAAAATGCATGCCGGTAACATATATATACACACACACACACACACACACACACACGCTGATAACATATACCACACATGCACACTGATACAACACACACATTGTTGGGGTGTGTGTGCATACTGGTACCACACACACACACACACACACACACACACACACACACACCATAATGCTTCAGACTCACTGTGTATATATTCTGTATTTTATAGATCTATATCTGTGGTCAGCAGATATTTCATTATTGAGATTAAAGCTGGTTTTGTTTTGTCCCATTAAAAAAAAAAAAAAAAAAATCCAAAACCTAAAAATATTCAGTTTAATGAAAAGAGAAAATCATTAAATCAGATTAGCTGCAGATTGATTAACACCTGATTGATTGATTGATTGATTGATTGATTGAGTGACTTTAACACCATGAACCCTAAACTCTCCGTCTTTAACTTTAACTGCAGAAATGTCAGGATGGAAAACGGAAGAGGAAGAGAAGATCTGTCAACACGATCTGGAGACTTTAGGTAAGACTCACTTGTGCTGCTGCTGCTCAGAGGTCAAAGGTCAAAAAGGTCTTTGGAGTTCATTTGTAGTCAATTTACTTCTTTATAACTGAAAATATGAATTAATACATCAGAGTGCACTGGCTCCAAACGTTGGCGCTGACTAACCCTAGGCTGCTCTGGTTGTCTCTTCAGGTCGTTTCCATGGCGACCAACCAGCTGCCGAACCTTCAGAATGACCCCAGATTACTGCTTCGTCCTCATCGTCATCATCATCATCATCATCATACCAAGCCTTGATATTTGAATCCCTTCAGTTTTACCATCTTCACACACACACACACACACACACACACACACACAGCACCTCCAGGAGCTCAGATTATTGATTATTGATAACCTGCAGATTAATACGTATTCTTTTACTCATAAGTCAATAAATAAATAATAAAATAAAGAGATAGTAGCAAACAGTAAAATCTCATAGACATACCAGTACACGATAATATTTTTGTCTTTCGAGATGAGCGTGACTTCACTCGCCATCTATCGCGACGTGAAATAAACATTTTTAAATGATCTGAATGCAAACGTATAAATGTGACGGCTCCTCATATTATAGTAAACCAGTGAGGCTAACCGGTAATCCTGACTCTAAACAACCACTGATGATTGATTCAACACCACAGATGGAGAAAAAAAAAAAAAAAAAAGAAAAAATCATGGAAATTCCTGCACTCGTTTGAGTTCCTGAATGCCCCACGTTCGTTATTATAGATAACATGTTCCTGGAGGGACTGAATCAATTAGTCGATATTATAATTTTACTTTTATTAAAACATGATGAAAGGACTTTAATTTTAACTACTCTATCTTTCATTAAGCTGCACTCCTAAAAAACAAACACACATTATCAGAAGTTATGTTAAATGTATTGGATTTATATCAGAGGCCTTCAGACGTCAGTACGTTTCCCGTCATATGATCGGAGTCGTCATTGACCATTCATAAAAAAGTAAACAGCAACTTTCACTGGTTTCAATGGGAGTGTTGGTTCCTCTGTCCTGTCCTGTGGGTGTCTACATGAAACTAATATAAGTGATTTACTGTGTTTTACATTAGTCCTTCATTTTTAAATATCTACCCTAAACTCATTCATTTAAAAAAAAGGTTAATTAAAATGAAATCAAAGATAAATTAAGTATGAGTTAAATGTTTGTGACTCAGGATAGTTCTTAAAACAGACTGTAGTTAAATAATCATATGAATGGCAGCAATCACCATTAATAATCATCTCATCATCTCATATGATTAAAAACAAACTTAATGGACTACATTTCCCAACATGCCTTGCAGCAGGTTTCTGTTCAAGTTTATTGATTATCTGAAACATTTGGACGTTTATTTGTTTTAGTTGCCACTGTAACGTCTTTCAGTCCTCATGTTTAAACTGCTTTAATGGCCAATGTTAACTTTTATTAAGACATATGATAATAAAAAAAGGGTTTTAACTTAGAAAAGGTTTTACTGAAAATAAATAAAATGATAAATACGTTTCGACAGATCCAAGATAAAACATTTCATTGATTGAATTACAAATCATACAAAATAAACCGTACTACACAGTGAGTTACTTTCCTCTTGTTTCACATTTCCAGTCTGTATTTTCAGAGAGCAGCAGCCTGCAGGACTTTATCACCTCCTGCATGTAACAGGATGTCAGTTCAGCTTCAGTTTAGATATTCAGTCAGAATCAACCTGCTGAGTATTATATTCATGTTAAGCCTTAATGATGCTGTTCTGCTGTATCTCCTCCTTTGCTTTCTTCTTTCTTTAAGCATCCCAAAAATACAATAAAAAAATTAAAAAAACAATAAAGGGAATATGGGTAAAAGACAAATATGAGTTTTGTTCTTTTTTTGCTTTGTTAAAACACGACGCAGCGATCCGGTCAGTAAGAACAAGATAAATAGATCAGTACAATATTAACAACTCAGTAACACACACATTGTAGAGGAAGGACTCAGATCCTTTACTTAACTAAAATACAAATAAAATGTATGTATCTACAAGTTTTATCACAAAAACATGAGTTAAAGTAATCGTTGAATGGGACCTTATTATTATTCAAATATACAGTGCATTATTATATTATTAAGATGTATTATTATTATTATTGTTATAAAGATTAAGATTTTGCTCAAGAAAAACAAGTTTTATCACAAAGACTAAGGGCAAAGTAAAAGTAACTAGAAAATTAAATTCCAGGGAAATGTTGAGTGCCACGGGGCTGCTGCCGGGACGAGTACACGATTTATTTCCAGTGTTCAAAAGTCATCATGATCATATTCTGGTTTAGAGAATTGCACTTACACTAAGTAACTTTTACTGTGGCAGTACATCTTACTAGTCAGTATCAAGTGTAACAGTAGATGTAAGCAGAGAGTAGCACCATGCACTAACTCTAAGCACTACACTACAGCACTTTACACTTCACACATACTCTGTTAGCACACAACACAGTGTGTACAAACCAGGCGGGGAGTTCTGGTCCTCTGAAATGAGGCCAACCAGGAAGTAACTTAGAGCTGCATTCTATCAAAAGGCCACCAGGGGGCGACCGTCTCTATACAAGTCAATGGAGAATTCACCAACTTCTCACTTGATTTCTAACCTCAGTAAACGTTTTCAAAATGTGTTTATGGTCTCAATCGCTAGTTTAAAGCCTTCTTCAATGCAGTATGTTGTGAGAGAGAGAGAGAGAGAGAGAGAGAGAGAGAGAGAGAGAGAGAGAGAGAGAGAGAGAGAGAGAGAGAGAGAGAGAGAGAGAGAGAGATCCGTTAACTGATAAAACAGAAATTAGCCAATCACAAAAAAGTAGCTCAGTTTCTGCCCAGCGACAGGTTGCTAAGGCCCTACTGTTGCTAAGGGCAGCTAAGGCCCTACGGTTGCTACGGCGATGTGTGAGAATCTGTTTGGAAATGCTCAAAATGCCCCAGAATTTGGCTTCTGACAAGGTCCCGAACAATTACAAACTGTGAGAAAACCGTAACTCCTGTCCAAAAACCAAAAACACCGTGAGAGACACAGAAGCCGGCAGATTCTAACAGTGTTTATTTTATTCAGATATTCTTTAAAATGAGCGAGTAAGCTCAGTGTGAACACAGAGTGAGATTCTTTTGAAAAAAAGACGATTACATTAGGGTCAATGAGGAGCGAGACAGGGATTGCCACCAGTCTCTGTCCCCCCGTTTAAATTTTGTGCAGACTCCGCCTGTCAATGTCACATTTTATGAATCCCAACACCTATGTCTACATTTTGACAAAAAATTATTTGTCTCCTTTTTACGGTTTGGCCGTGAGCTCAAGTTAAAAATAAAAAATAAGGTTTTTTTTTACTGCTTCTCACACTCAAGCTAACTGCTGCCTGCTCTGATTTCCACTCCTCGTTTGAAAAGTTTACATTTAATGTAAAAACAGTTTGGTGTTTTTCCAGAGAGGACAAGTCTTCGCCCCTCGGAGCTGTGCACCCGTGGCACTAATGATTAAGCAGAATGTGGTCTTGCTAAAATGTTTTATTATCATTATTATCATCATCATCATTATTATCTTTATATATATATATATATATATATATGACATATCATTCATATTCATACTCGACATAAGCAGTGTTTAATGCTGAAGCTCGTAGAGGTTGAGTTAATTTGAACTACATGTAGTCATATTGAACATATGATTATTATTTTAAGTAACCAATAACTATAACTGAAATTTCAATTTATGCTACTCATATATATATATATATATATATATATATATATATATATATATATACACATATACACTAAAAGTACAACTACTAAAAGTATTTGCTATTAAATTTCTGAAATTAAAACAAATGTTTTTTATCAATTAGCCTATTTTTACAGTATAGAATATTTGTATTTAATAAATGATAATTAAGCACTATAAAAGTCTCTCTCACTCTCTCACTCACACACACAGACAGTATATCTGACTCACATCATCTGAAGTCCATTATTCTTGTCGCTGTGATCTCTTTTTCTTCTCCCACCATCACTGCTAGCTGATGTTAGCTGTTAGCATTAGCAGCACTGTAAAACAAGCTCACTCTGCTGCTTCTTTCATTTAAATGATGACTCTGTCTTTATTGTAAATCCAGAATGTGACGGTTCACAGTTTCTTCCACAGAGTCTGCAGCTGGTGTTAATCAGTGAAAATCAGCTTCACCTGCTGTGCTTCAGGAGGCTGCAGTACCGGGTTTGACCACACGACTGTCATTGTGTGGTGTGCTCCTCAAAAACTTAAATTACTATCAAACCAGATGCTAAATTTACTCTCAACCAGTTAGTTTAGCTGAAGAAAAGTTTTAGTGTATCATCAGCATAATGTGTAAGAATGTTGTGATTTCACATTAGTGTATTTATAACATTACATCATTGTGAAGTAACAGACTGGAGCCACTAAAGTGTCTTCTCAAACATATGCTCACACACAAGTTATAAACTACATACAGGCTTTTCAACACATCTCTACGTCACTGCAACAGGCCAACAACTTAAATACTTCAATTGTGGATCCAACGATTTAAGTTATTCGTTACATCCAAAAAGTAATCAAGTACTCTAACCCATTACCCCCAACACTGGATGTCACAGTATGTTAGCCCTGAGAATGAGAGCGTGAGAAAGCAGGAAGCCATGTTGAAATGAAGACTTGCCACTTGATTGAGCAATGCAGAACTTAAAGTGAGGAACTTCAAAGGTTGGAGGTGTATTAGACGGAAGATACTGAAGTCATAGCAGCAGTTTTCAGCAGTTTAAGGATTTTTCTTCATCAGAAACAACTTCAGAATGAATATCCAGCCTGTTCTGCTCTTCTGCTTCTTATCAGGTGAGGACAGATTACCCGACTGTGTTGTTGCTGAGTAAAATGTGTTGCAGTGTGTAAAGCTGTTACTCACTGCAACAGGCCAACACACATTACTTACATGTTACTGTAATGTTCTTGCTCTTATTTCCTCACACTAATTGAAAATAATGTGAATATTTCCATGAAGTGAATGCTGTCCCTTCTGAGCTGCCGTACAGGTGAGCAGTGATATAACTGTAAAAACAGTAACAGAGCAAATTTGTGGTGGATTTTCTTTTCTTGTGGTTAAAAGGTAGCTACAGGAATAGTTGGTTAAAAATAATAATGGATTACCTTTACAGAACGGAACTAACCAACTGAGTACTTAAATTGCAGATCCAACCATTTAAGTTACTCGTTACATCCAAAAAGTAATCCAAGTACTCTAACCCATGTGTGGCGCAGTATGTTATATTCATGCAGCGCTCAGCCCTGAGAATGAGAGCGTGGGAAAGCAGGAAGCCATGTTGAAATGAAGACTTGCAACTTCATTGAGCAATGCAGAACTTAAAGTGAGGAACTTCATAAGTTTGTCCGTGTTTTAGACGGAAGATACTGAAGTCATAGCAGCAGTTTTCGAAAGCTGTTTTCAGCTCCTCACCGATTCCCTCCTGTGGTTTATCATTTAAGATCATATCATTATTATTATTATTATCAGAAAGAACCTTAAAGACACCACATACAATGATGAGTCTAAAACAGAGACACTAACTTTTAGACTTGTTCCTCATATACAGTGGTTGTGTGTGTCACAAGAAGAATGCCAGATAAGCAACCACAGAAACCTCACTGCTGTAAGACTGAAGACTTCTCTTTTGCTCTTTCTTTCTTTTCTACTCAGTTGCAAATGTTAAACTTGTTGTGCCCACAGGCCAGAACCGTCCCTCCAAGGGGTCTAATCCGGCCCACTTATCATAATAAACAAGCTTTTTCTGTGATGAGCATCAATAAAATAAACACCTGGATAACATAATGAAACTGACAGCTGCTCAGGATTTGACTCCTAATATGTGAAAGCTGAGAGGAGGAATTCAATCTGTAGCTGTGTCCCAATTCAGGGGCTGCATCTTTCTTAGGCTCCGGCCTTCAAAGCTGACGCCTTCTAAGGCCCCTCCGAAGGAAGCATCAACCGTTGTTAAATTGGACGGTCTAGCCATTTAAAAAATGACTGAGCCAGAGCAATTTTTGGTTTTATTTGTAATCTTCCTTGTTCTGGAGGAAGAGGAGAAGCGGCTCTGTCGGCTGCCGATTTTGTGCGCGCAAAGGATCTTGGGATATGGGAGGCCGTGAAGGATAGTAACGGTGTGTCCTCCAAAAAGAGGGAAAAGAAGGCCGCATTTGTAGGAGCCTTTGAATTGGGACAGCCTTTGCGCAGCGTTGTGACATAATCGGCCTTCAAATGCGTCCTTCGAAGGATGCTACGGAGCCCGTAAAGGGACATGGTAAAAAGAAAAAAAAACGTTGGTTTCTTGTGCTTGTTCTTCTGAGTCAGGTCTGTGTAGTATGCAGTACTACAGATACTTGTGTAAAAAAGCAGACGTACTGATTCAACTCTTCACTCCAGTAAAAGTGAGAAAGTTCGATCACTTCAAGTCACATTCACGCTCACAGCCTCTCCAGCGAAGCAGCTGTAGAACAGACTTAGTTTAACTGAATGACTTAGAAGTCGCCAAATGACTTGCTTTAATGAATTTCGTAAGTTCATATAATGCAGATTTGTAAAATATTACTTTTATGAGGGTCACAGTCACAGACAATAAACTTAGTATTTGATAATTGTGGTAGCAGCGGTGCAGCAGATGTAATGAAGTCCACGCAGCACGCTGGATGCAAACTAATATTAAGCCTATAGCCTATTCATTATAATGTCCATGAACATACATTGACTTCTTTTGCCTTAATAATGATAAAATAATATACAAAAAATGGTCAGATTGGGAACCCATATGTGTATATGTCTCCTCTTTCAGACATCATGCACACATGATGCAATACTTTCTCATGCTCACAAGAAACTTTCAATTTTTTTTCCTTTTCCCCATGTCCCTTTACGGGCTCCGTAGGATGCAGCACCTGAATTCGGACACAACTTCTCAGAAGTCTACTTCATATAAAATGCTGCTTCACAATACAATGAATACATATTTAAACGTTTCTACATGAAACATTGTCCATCAGCAGCTTCTGTACAAAATAATCTGTAAAAGACTGAGACGTAATGTTGAAATTGTTCATTTTTTGTAAGACCTCTCATGCATCTGTTCTGTAAATAGATGGTTTATTATAGTACAGTACACACACGATCAGGTTGAGCTGTATGTGGCCCTTGAACTGAAATGAGTTTTACACCCCTGCTTTAAATGAACATCTGTTTAATGGAATGTGTGTTTATAAGATGACATATCTGAACAATACATTTAAAAAAGTGCATCATATAATTAGCTTCCAAAACATAAGTTAATGATGTATTACAAACTGAATGGACAGGCAGTAAACTTAAGATAGCTGATAGTCGGACTGTGCCAGAGAGTGTTGGCTGCATCAGAGGAGAGCATGTTGCAGAGCGGAGCGGGAACTTTTTATAAAATCAGCCGGCTGATAAAAACATGTTGATCCCAATAATATGAAAAATGATGAATATCTAAGCTGATTATCAATTTGGGTGATAATCAGTCGACCCCCACTGTACAGTGTAACACCTGCAGACTGCCAGCTAATGTCAAACAAACACTGATACAACCCCAAGCAGACTGAGACACAAACATTTCTGATATTTTCCCTTTTTTCTTCATTCTAACACAAAACTACTAATAATATATTTAAAAACATGCTGATGTTATTTTCGAATGCAAAGAGGGAAAATAAATGTGATTTCAATTTGACTTTTTATTAAAACACATAAAACACACTAACGTGTTGTAAAAGCAGTAGTTAGTGGGAGTAAATTATGTTGCTGAAATAGAAGGAAAGAGTGATTATACAGGCAAGTTTATTTCAGCAACAGACAATTCAAAGTGTTTTACAGAAAACATAAAAAGCTTCAAGAAAAGATTTAAAAGAAACACATAACTTCATAAAAAGACATCTGGAGAAATAAAAGACAAATGAATGAGGACAAAGATGTAATTTAAAACTTTTAAATTAAATCAAATCATCAGAAAAATGTGAGAGTTTATGCTGCATCCATCGAGTCCTTCCTGACAGAATAAATCAAGTCAAATCACAGACTGGTTGAACTGGGCAGCTCCCAGTGTGACTCTGTGGATCAGTGTGGAAATGTTCATTATTGATTGTTGATTTGTTTTCCAACAGTGCTGCAGGATGGAAACATTGGTCTCATCAATGCAGAAATCCACAGTTATACAGGAACTGAAGGAGAAAGTATCACAGTTCCATGTTACTTTACTGAGACTGCAGGCTGGAAGTACTTCTGTACGGTTGAATGTAAAGAATACATTCTGACAACGTATGGTGACAGTGCTCAAAGTGGCAGATACAGCATGACATATTATGAGTCAAATAGAGGAAGTCGTCTGGATGTGACCATCACACAGCTGAGAAAATCTGACTCTGGACGTTACAGGTGTGGTTTGAACAGTTCCGATGTGGCTCCATACAAGAGGTTTGAGATCATCGTCAGAGATGGTGAGTTTCTACTGAAAGTCATGAAAATGTTTCTTCATGTGTCTGGAGGTCAGAGGAAACATTTTTCTGACTGCAGCTGATATTTTAATAACCTGATATTTGGTCTAATAATCACTGTGAAGATTGATACAGTCAGTGTTCATTTACTGTCTCAGTGTTTTTAGGAATGAAAATAATAAACTGACTATTTAATTTAATGTTACCATTGTTTTTATAAGCAGCCGGTCAGCTAAAGGAGCATTTTATGTCTCTCATCAGGATTTATTTTGTATCAGTGTGTTTCTTTTTTATTGTTCACAGCTCCGCCCCCTTCAAAACCAAAGCCGACTGTCAAACCTGCCCCACCACCACCACCAACAGCAACAGCAACGCAGAGTTTCAGAAGAAGCTCCACACCTTCAACATATCCTACTCGAACTTATTCAGTTGGAGGTGATTTTTTTCAGCAGTACACACAGTTGGCCAGATGCAAGAAACACTCGTACGCACAGATTTCTTCTTAAATCATGCGTATGAGTGATTTACGAGGATTTGCTGCATTCACAAATGTTCTTGTATTTAGGATTTTGTCTTAGGGACAAACAAAACTTATGAGTGGTGCAGAGTAGACCTGTCGTACCTGTTATGTACAACCAAAGCAGTAAAACATGAATTGATGCTAACTAATTGTTTAATCGCAGTGTGCAAACGATATGTCTTTTGGAGGGACTAACATTTTTTCGGGGGGGCACCGACATTGTATAGCTTGGCCAATCACATAGAAAGGGGGATTCCTGTAGGACAGAGGTCACTAATAGGTGGATCTGGACCAAGACACCGTCCTATCTAGACCTGAGGCCTGTACTATGAAGCTGGATTTTCTCTAATCGAGGTAACTTCAGGGTTAACCCTGGGTTTTCCGTACTACGACGCTGGTTCACTTCTTACCGGGGTAAATCACCATGGTAACTTATGCTGAACGGCTAACCTGCTCCGGAGCAGGTTATGTTCTGGATAAGAGATCAATGAGTATAAAAGCACCACCTCCTGACCAATCAGTTCTCTTAGAAATGACCTGCCCGTCATTAGAAGATCCTGGCTGTCAACATTGGTGCGGATCGCAAGAGGAGCGCTTAGGAGAGAAAGAGTTTTTAGGGATAGATGCAATTTTTTAATTGGCCAAAATATATATTAAAAAAACAATCCTTGAGGCACATGAGGGATATTATTCTGTAGGTTTGACATTTTGAGATCAAAGGTCAGGGAGCATAATAACTGTATTTATTTATTGTAATTGTAATAAAATGACGAAAAGATATATTTGTAAAATAAGCCTTGAGGCACATGAGGGATATTAGTCTTTTATACAGCTGGTTTGACATCATTCACTCAAATGGTTGAAGCATAATAGGTTTGTATTTTGAATGTTGAATATTAAACTAACTTAATGTCGCTATGAAAGGAAGGGCACTGAGGAAGCGCTCTGCCCGAAACGTCTGTGCTGTAATAAAGTGACAGTGCTGTCCGTTTATATTGTCAAATTTATTAATATTGTAGCTATAATCTCACGAATTTACACATTAACAGACTCGGCTATTTTCTGCCAGCATTCCTTCCTGGCTTTTGCTGCAGCATCAGTGTTGCTTTTGGCCTGGATGATGTTTGAGTTCTTCATATTTTTGAAGAATAATTGTCTGCTCCTGCATGGTAAAGTAGGCTGATCTGCAGGGTTTCTGCATGTTTGTGATTGGTCAGACGCTGCAAAAACCTCCCCTTTATGTGAACGCGCAGTGATCCAGATTGGAAAACCCTGGGTTGATTTACCGAGTTGATAACCAGCTTCGTAGTACCGCTTATCCTAGATTGTGAATGTCTGGGTAAATCAACCCAGGTAACAGAGAGATATCCTGGGTATGTTAATCCAGCTTCGTAGTACAGGCCTCTGGACCTGTATCTGATGAAAGATTGAGGATTGTTAAAGTTTGTCAGAGTGTTTCTATTTTAACGGGTGCAGCTTCTCCAGATATTACGGTTGAAGTGACAATTTGTAATCAATTTACAGTAGTTTTTTTCTTGCTTCATTCATACGTGGTACGCAGTAAAAAAACAAAATATACTTAGAGTGACACAGCAGTCACAATTTCAATTTACAGTTTTCTTTTTTCTTGTTACATTGAAATGTGGTTCGCAGAAAGAAAACATACTTAGACGATCACTGCTGACTACGACGAGAGCTCCGAGGCTCTGCCTGCTCTATCTGATCATCCCAACTAATGTTAGTTCACACTGGCACAGAGAGGAACAGGCAGTGCGTGTGATATGGAGAGGGCAGAAAAAAAGATACAGCAGCTTAAGAGAAATTCTGGTAAAATGTGTTAGTGCTGGTCAAGTTGATACACTGGTTCAGACACTGTCCAGAGTTAATGTTAGAAAGAAGAAAAAAAAACACAACAGTGTTTCAACAGCAGATCTGGACCTGCTCAGGAGACAGAACCGGGTGTGATGGGAAGGATCAGCCTGTCTGATGGAGAGTCAGATTAAAAATAAATAAATCAAAATCATAAACACATTAACTGCTCACCCCTACTAACCAATTACCTCTAACCAGATATCGTCAAAGTGTGGTGCGGACTGTAAAAAATACCATGTTCTTGCATCTGGCCCATCGTATGCAAAAAGAAAAACTAAATCCTCCAATGCTGATGAGCCTCGTGAGTTTCCAGCATGTTTAAGCTGATGTGATGGGTAATGTGTAAATCTGTCTCTTGTCCCAAAACATACCACACTGAGTAGTAGCTCCCCTGCTGCAGCAGTTTGAACGAGTTTGAACACTGTGTTTCTCATCCAGGTATGATCTTGTATCTCGCGGTTTCTGTGACTGTGGTGATTGTCCTGTTGGCTGTTTTTCTACCGCTCCTGTACAAATGGAAGAAAAGAAGCTCTAATGGTGAGTTACCTTCCTATTCTAACTCTTTCAATAATTACAAATGAAGAGCAATGAAAACACCTTTGTTGTTCTTTGTCTTCCACAGATGTGAACAGCAGGGGCCATTCAACTGACATAAACATGGAGGTGACTATTACTTTGCATCATGGTATCTGTGCTCAAGAGGTTTAAATCATATAAATGGCACTGTTGTTTTTTCAGTCTGTCGTCTATGATGACTGTGTTCCAGTCTCCACATTGGAAGAGTCTGACTACGAGAATGACAATCCATCGTCCACCTACGAGACCCTCAATCCAGCCACCATGTCTCCTGACCAGACGTACTCCACAATCGGACAGCAAATATGATACTTGTTTTGGATTTGGATAAATCATACCACAAAGAATATAGTTGTGGTTTATTTCATTATATCTTCCTGCTTTAATATCTAAAATATTATCCAAAAATCAGCTATGTGTTATACCCTTGTCCCTAATAGATGACATATTCCTTCTTTAATATCTAAAATATCCTGATCTATTGCCTGCACCTTTTTATATTTCCATTGTTTTTTCTGATGTACTTTATTTTTGTATTGTTTTATTGTTGTTTATTGATCTGTGTTAACTGGCACATGCATCATTGTTTTAATGCTATGCTCTATACCTACTGCAAATGTATATATAATACTGCTGTACTAAATATAAAACTGGGAAGTTATCTTTGAGTCTTTGTGAGTGGATTTGAAATATAGCACAATCTCACAGAAACTACTGTGAAGCAAAGAAAACAGAAGAAAAGCAACAAATCTATATCAACACATTAAATTATTTAATAAATTGTTTGCTTTTATCAGCTTTTTGCAGAGATGCACTTTTCTTTTACAAATAAATAACTAAGGGAGTTTGTGTTGGTATTCTTTCTTGTGCTACTGTAACAGGTTTGGATCAGGTTTGGATAACAGGTTTGGATCAGGTGTAGAAAATGATGAGTCAGGGGTGAGTCAGTATATCTTCTGTTTAAGTTTAAGGTTACACATTTGGCTGATAAGTGTTATTAATGTAGCAGCAGATAATGTATTATATGATGTAAGTGTTTGGTCCACCACAGTGCACCTCAGCCCCTTGTGGCCAAAATGAGCATTACAACAAAAACTTAAACTTTTCTTCCCACCTGTTTCACAGATGAAAAAGAAATTAAGGAACTTTAAACTATAAAACCAGTTTTCTTTTCTCTCTTGCCTTTCAGGGCTTCTGTACATTTAATTTCTAGACACAGCACAAAGTCACCATTTTAAGTTTACTGTTAAGAGGAAGGAAGAGAGTATGTTATATATAGTATATTTTGAGGCCTGAGAATGATGTCATGAGAGAAAGCAGGAAGCCATGTTTAAATAAAGACTTACTATGTCATCGAGCAACGCGGAACTTAAAGTGAGGAAGTTCACAAGTATGTCCATGTATCAGACGGAAGATACTGAAGTCATAGCAGCAGTTTAAGGATTTTTCTTCATCAGAAACAACTTCAGAATGAATATCCAGCCTGTTCTGCTCTTCTGCTTCTTATCAGGTGAGGACCGATTACCCGACTGTGTTGTTGCTGAGTAAAATGTGTTGCAGTGTGTAAAGGTGTTACTGGTGATACACTGTGTTGGAGCGTATACTGATTACATGACTTGACCACAACGTCACAGTTGAAATGCAACCTAACCTCCTAAGATGTGAGCTTTTGTTTGTTATGCATTTTTAATTTCTCCTAGATATTTGGGGTCAGTAGAACCTTGTAAGTTCAAAAACTAAGCATTATCATTGAACAGGAAGTAATTTTGCATGAACAATAATACTTCCTGATTACCCGTGTGATAGCTTGTTGCTAAAATTAGTCACATTTGTATAGCATAATCAGACTATAAATGTTATTAAGCATAAAACAAACAAGTTTCAACCATAAAATGTGATATGTTTTGTACCTGGTCCACTTTTGTCTGGGGATTGGCTGTTGATTGACGAGGCCAAGATCCCTGCCATCTCATTTTTACACCATAAAGTACTTTTGCTGCCACCAGGTGGCCCAAAACAACTTGTATGAATGAGGAAAAGAAGTCAAAGTTCATCAGAATGAAGTAAAAAGTCCAACAAACCTGAAATGTAATGTGTGCATATGAGGATGCAGAGTCACAGGAGGTTAAAGACAGTTGAAACAGGTGTAGTCTGAAGCTACAGCTGGTCATTTTTACCCTTTTAACCCAAACATCATTGTTTAACTTGCATGTGTAACGGCTGTGGATTGGTAGGACCCAAATGCAGCACAAAACCAGGGAGCAGTTTCAATTGATCTTTAATATATAGTCTGCATGGTAACTGTACAGTTGAATGGCAGAATGCATAGGGGGGACAAACAGGGCTCAGGGTCACTGAAGACAGAGTTGGCAGCAGGTAAGGCCAGTCGCACTCACAGACATGAGGTTGAGCAGGTGGAAGCAAAGTCCTTCTAAGGCAAGTCGTCTCACTCGGCGGCAAAATTGGCCACGCCTCCGGGCAGCTATTTGGCCATAGGAAGACCAACCGGCTATCTAAATGAATAGGGAGAGAGATGTAGCTCCATTTTCCGAGGTCTAAGGGACATAAAAAACATATGTTTTGAAATCACGATGAAAATCAAACTATAATCGCTGAAAGGGTTTGATGGTTTGGTATCAAATTAACGTTTTAAAAGCCTTTTTCCTTACAGGCATCTTGGACTGCGCATGCGCAATACTTCACGACAGTCTTCATTTACGGCAGGCACTGACAGCAAGACGTCATCTTACGCTCACAGCAGAGACAGGAGTTTGCTCACAGTCAACTTTCCCAGATCATGCCACAATTTTGGATAAAGCATTACAAAATATATGTACACAAAGTAGTATAAACTGCTGATCATGTGTTTTAAAATGTCGCTGTTGAAAATGACTTCCAAGTGTCGCAAAAACGTGACCGCGTAGGACCAGCAAAATGATTGGAGCAACGGCACCAGAAGACGCGGGACATGTGCAAACACCGGCCATCTTGGCGTTACGTAGTTTCCCTATGCATTTCAATGGGAGTGATATGTCTCCTCTTATTATAATGTCTCTGGTGGAAGTCTCTGGGCTCTCCTGACAGGATTGAAGCCGGAGGACGCCACACAGCCACTGGCAGACAGGAACAAGCGATACTCGAGGTCAAGGACAGAAAGCTGGTGCGTTCACCGGAATAGACAAGAGGAGAGGAGGTCACTAGCAAGCAGGGTCGAAACTAGAGAAAGTCTATGAAGTAGCGCTGGAAGGTCTGACATGAAGCAAATGCAAATGACGATCTGCCAAGGAGTGAATGAACAACAGGAGTAAATGTACAGGCTTGATTACAGACGAGGTGCAGCTGAGAGTCCAGGTGATCTGAGTTAACTGATGAGGTGGGTGTGGCTGATCAGCAGGAGTGGAGCAGAGGTGTGGTGAATGGAAATTTACCAGCAGCAGGAGAGTAACTCCAGGTTTCCCACCGGATGAGGAAGCGCCGCGATTAGCTGCGAAGCGCCGAGGAGCGGAGCCAGTTTCCTTTTCGGCCATGTTAACCAATGGTGTCGTTCACATAGGAAGCGCGGCGCTCTGCCCCGCTGTCGGCTCGTGCCGTGCAGAGATTGTTTCAGCGTCCGATCTATTTTCTCCACGTGCCGCGGCCGAATCTGTCAATCTGGACAGGAAGTCAAACAAAGCAACAACGAGAGTATCCGGTTTTCTAAATAAAGCATTTCAAAATAAAACTATTTTTCAATAATTAAACACCCCGTTCCACGAATGCGATGTGTGTGTGTGTCTAATCAGAGCACGAGATGAATACACAGGTACGTACATACGTACGTGTACACACACACACAAAAGAGAGAGAGGGACACAGAGTGGGCTGGTCATACACATGCAAACAGTGAGAAAAAACAGCTCCACAGAGGAGCCGAGTAGCAGAGCCGCTTGCCGACCGTCACGGAGAAGTACGCTACTGGTGTGAACTGAAGGCGAGAATTTCCAAGCGTGGCGCTTCCGTGTCCAGTGTGAACCTGGCCTAACAGAGCAGACTGTGACAGCATTTTTTTTTTTTTTAAGTATATTTTTTCAGGCTTTTTTGCCTTTAATGGACAGGTTAGTAGAGATAGACAGGAAACAGGAGGCAGCGAGAGGGGAATGACATGCAGGATAAGACAGCTCGGTGAGGGATTCGAACCGGGGTCGCCTGCAGCGAGGACTGTAGCCTCTACACATGGGGTGGGTGCTCTACCCACTGAGCTACGCTCAACCCTGTGACATTGTTTTTAATATGAAAAATGATGAATATCTAAGCTGGGGTGATTATCAGTCGACCCCCACTGTACAGTGTAACACCTGCAGACTGCCAGCTAATGTCAATCAAACACTGATACAACCCCAAGCAGACTGAGACACAAACATTTCTGATATCTTCCTTTTTTCTTCATTCTAACACAAAACTACTAATAATATATTTAAAAACATGCTGACATTATTTTCGAATGCAAAGAGGGAAAATAAATGTGATTTCAATTTGACTTTTTATTAAAACACATAAAACACACTAACGTGTTGTAAAAGCAGTAGTTAGTGGGAGTAAATTATGTTGCTGAAATAGAAGGAAAGAGTGATTATACAGGCAAGTTTATTTCTATAACAGACAATTCAAAGTGTTTTACAGAAAACATAAAAAGCATCAAGAAAAAATTTAAAAGAAACACAAAACTTCATAAAAAGACATCTGGAGAAAGAAAAGACAATGAATGAGGACAAAGATGTAATTTAAAATATTTAAACTGAATCAAATCAGAAAAATGTGAGAGTTTATGCTGCATCCATCGAGTCCTTCCTGACAGAATAAATCAAGTCCAATCACAGACTGGTTGAACTGGGCAGCTCCCAGTGTGACTCTGTGGATCAGTGTGGAAATGTTCATTATTGATTGTTGATTTGTTTTCCAACAGTGCTGCAGGATGGAAACATTGGTCTCATCAATGCACAAATCCCCTTTTATACAAGAACTGAAGGAGATAGTATCACAGCTACATGTAACTTTGAGACGACTGGAAGGTGGAGGTACATGTGTAAGGACGAATGTAAAGAATACATTCTTTCAATGTATAGTGGCAGTCATCAAAGAGACAGATACAGCATGAGATATTATGAGACAAGTGACGGAAGTCATCTGGATGTGACCATCACACAGCTGAGAAAATCTGACTCTGGACGTTACAGGTGTGGTTTGAACAGTTACCGTTCGGGTCCATACCAACAGTTTGAGATCATCGTCACAGATGGTGAGTTTCTACTGAAAGTCATGAAAATGTTTCTTCATGTGTCTGGAGGTCAGAGGAAACATTTTTCTGACTGCAGCTGATATTTTAATAACCTGATATTTGGTCTAATAATCACTGTGAAGATTGATACAGTCAGTGTTCATTTACTGTCTCAGTGTTTTTAGGAATGAAAATAATAAACTGACTATTTCAATTAAATGTTGCCATTGTTTTTATAAGCAGTCGGTCAGTTAAAGGAGCATTTTATTTCTCTCTATTTATTTTGTGTCAGTGTGTTTCTTTTTTATTGTTCACAGCTCCGCCCCCTTCAAAACCAAAGTTGACTCCAAGACCTGCCCCACCAACACCAACACAGAGTTTCAGAGGAAGCACCACACCTTCATCTTCCACTAAAACCACCAACCAGGAGCAAACTGAGACAACAGCTGGAGGTTCAGGTACATTTACTAGGGGTTAGCATCTCTCCAATAAGACAACCTGATATATCTAGATATATGGAGTACGATACGAATCAGGAACGATACGTATTAAAGTGGAACGATTCGGTTCGATACTATTCGATGGGATTTCTATATGATTGGATAAGATGTAATCTGATAGTTCTTTGTTTAAATTAAACATTAATTTTACATTATAAATTAACAAGTCAATCCTATAAATGTGCCATTGCTTACGTTCAAATATAAATATTTTAAATATAAAGACCAGAGAACTAGTCTTTTTTTTCTTCGATTTCACACTTTAAGCTGCATCATGTCTTTTACTTGCTGTGACGATTAATGTTATATTCATGAGAGAGCGAGAAAGTGAGAGAGCTTCAGAAAGGAGCAGAAGGAGCTTTTAGCAGCTGCATCAAACCGATTCATAACTTCATTTTTTTCAAATTAAGAAATAACCCTGCCTCTGGTGGACAAACTATATAACAGGGTTCCTGTTTCTAAAATACATGGGACATATCTATGGTATTTCTGAAATGTAATTTCAGTAATTAGTTTCAGATCTTGATTTTTATCATGCTTTTGATATCTTGTATACTTGTTTAGAAAGTTTAATTTTTCATGGTTCAGGGTTCAATAAACATGTTTCTGATTCTGACTTTATAAACTGCAGTAGCTCCCCTACTGCAGCAGTTTGAACTAGTTTCAACACTGTGTTTCTCATCCAGGTATGATCTTGTATCTGGCTGTTTCTGTGACTGTGGTTATTGTCCTGTTGGCTGTTTTTCTACCGCTCCTGTACAAATGGAAGAAAAGAAGCTCTAATGGTGAGTTACCTTCCTATTCTAACTCTTTCAATAATTACAAATGAAGAGCAATGAAAACACCTTTGTTGTTCTTTGTCTTCCACAGATGTGAACAGCAGGGGCCATTTAACCGACATAAACATGGAGGTGACTTTATCACTTTGCATCATGGTATCTGTGCTCAAAATGTTTAAATAATATAAATGGCACTGTTGTTTTTTTCAGTCTGTCGTCTGTGATGACTGTGTTCCAGTCTCCACATTGGGAGAGTCTGACTACGAGAATGACAATCCATCCTCCACCTACAAGACCCTCAATCCAGTCACCGTGGCTCCTGACCAGACGTACTTCACAATCAGACAGCAAATATGATTCTTGTTTTGGATTTGGATAAATCATACCACAAAGAATATAGTTGTGGTTTATTTTATTATATCTTCCTGCTTTAATATCTAAAATATCATCCAGAAATCAGCTCTGTGTTATACCCCTGTCCCTAATAGATGTGGTTTATTTTGAGGACATCTTCCTTCTTTAATATCTAAAATATCCTGATCTATTGCCTGTACCTTTTTATATTTCCATTGTTTTTTCTGATGTACTTACTTTATTTTTGTATTGTTTTATTGTTGTTTATTGATCTGTGTTAACTGGCACATTCATCACTGTTTTAATGCTATGCTCTATACCTACTGCAAATGTATATATAATACTGCTGTACTAAATATAAAACTGGGAAGTTATCTTTGAGTCTTGGTGAGTGGATTTGAAATATAGCACAATCTCACAGAAACTACTGTGAAGCAAATAAAACAGAAGAAAAGCAACAAATCTATATCAACACATTAAATTATTTAATAAATTGTTTGCTTTTATCAGCTTTTTGCAGAGATGTACTTTTCTTTTACAAATAAATAACTGAGGGAGTTTGTGTTGGTATTCTTTCTTGTGCTACTGTAACAGGTTTGGATCAGGTGTAGATAATGATGAGTCAGGGGTGAGTCAGTATATCTTCTGTTTAAGTTTAAGGTTACACATTTGGCTGATAAGTGTTATTAATGTAGCAGCAGATAATGTATTATATGATGTAAGTGTTTGGTCCACCACAGTGCACCTCAGCCCCTTGTGGCCAAAATGAGCATTACAACAAAAACTGACAAAACTTTTCTTCCCACCTGTTTCACAGATGAAAAAGAAATTAAAGAACTTTAAACTATAAAACCAGTTTTCTTTTCTCACTTGCCTTTTAGGGCTTCTGTACATTTAATTTCTAGACACAGCACAAAGTCACCATTTTAAGTTTACTGTTAAGAGGAAGGAAGAGAGTATGTTATATATAGTATATTTTGAGGCCTGAGAATGATGTCATGAGAGAAAGCAGGAAGTCGTGTTTAAATAAAGACTTACTATGTCATCGAGCAATGCGGAACTTAAAGTGAGGAAATTCACAAGTTTGTCCGTGTATCAGACGGAAGATACTGAAGTCATAGCAGCAGTTTTCAGCAGTTTAAGGATTTTTCTTCATCAGAAACAACTTCAGAATGAATATCCAGCCTGTTCTGCTCTTCTGCTTATCAGGTGAGGACTGATTACCCGACTGTGTTGTTGCTGAGTAAAATGTGTTGCAGTGTGTAAAGGTGTTACTGGTGTTACACTGTGTTGGAGCGTATACTGATTACATGACTTCACCACAACGTCACAGTTGAAATGCAACCTAACCTCCTAAGATGTGAGCTTTTGTTTGTTATGCATTTTTAATTTCTCCTAGATATTTGGGGTCAGTAGAACCTTGTAAGGTCAAAAACTAAGCATTATCATTGAACAGGAAGTAATTTTGCATGAACAATAATACTTCCTGATTACCCGTGTGATAGCTTGTTGCTAAAATTAGTCACATTTGTATAACATAATCAGACTATAAATGTTATTAAGCATAAAACAAACAAGTTTCAACCATAAAATGTGATAAGTTTTGTACCTGGTCCACTTTTGTCTGGGGATTGGCTGTTGATTGACTAGGCCAAGATCCCTGCCATCTCATTTTTACACCATAAAGTACTTTTGCTGCCACCAGGTGGCCCGAAACAACATGTATGAATGAGGAAAAGAAGTCAAAGTTCATCAGAATGAAGTAAAAAGTCCAACAAACCTGAAATGTAATGTCTGTATATGAGGATGCAGAGTCACAGGAGGTTAAAGACAGTTGAAACAGGTGTAGTCTGAAGCTACAGCTGGTCATTTTTACCCTTTTAACACAAACATCATTGTTTAACTTGCATGTGTAACGGCTGTGGATGGGTAGGACCCAAATGCAGCACAAAACCAGGGAGCAGTTTCAATTGATCTTTAATATATAGTCTGCATGGTAACTGTACAGTTGTACGGGACAGAGCGTAGGGGGGACAAACAGGGCTCAGGGTCACTGAAGACAGAGTTGGCAGCAGGTAAGGCCAGTCGCACTCACAGACATGAGGTTGAGCAGGTGGAAGTCTCTGGGCTCTCCTGACAGGATTGAAGCCGGAGGACGCCACACAGCCACTGGCAGACAGGAACAAGCGATACTCGAGGTCAAGGACAGAAAGCTGGTGCGTTCACCGGGATAGACAAGAGGAGAGGAGGTCACTAGCAAGCAGGGTCGAAACTAGAGAAACAGTCTATGAAGTAGCGCTGGAAGGTCTGACATGAAGCAAATGCAAATGACGATCTGCCAAGGAGTGAATTAACAACAGGAGTAAATGTACAGGCTTGATTACAGACGAGGTGCAGCTGAGAGTCCAGGTGAACAGAGTTAACTGATGAGGTGGGTGTGGCTGATCAGCAGGAGTGGAGCAGAGGTGTGGTGAATGGAAATTTACCAGCAGCAGGAGGGTAACGCCAGGTTCACACCGGATGAGGAAACGCCGCCATTAGCTGCAAAGCGCCGAGGAGCGGAGCCAGTTTCCTTTTCGGCCATGTTAACCAATGGTGTCGTTCACATAGGAAGCGCGGCGCTCTGCCCCGCTGTCGGCTCGTGCCGTGCAGCGATTGTTTCAGCGTCCGATCTATTTTCTCCACGTGCCGCGGCCGAATCTGTCAATCTGGGCAGGAAGTCAAACAAAGCAACAACGAGAGTATCCGGTTTTCTAAATAAAGCATTTCAAATGCTCAATAATTAAACACGCCGTTCCACGAATGCGATGTGTGTGTGTGTCTAATCAGAGCACGAGATGAATACACAGGTACGTACATACGTACGTACGTGTACACACACACACAAAAGAGAGAGAGGGACACAGAGTGGGCTGGTCATACACATGCAAACAGTGAGAAAAAACAGCTCCACAGAGGAGCCGAGTAGCAGAGCCGCTTGCCGACCGTCACGGAGAAGTACGCTACTGGTGTGAACTGAAGGGCTGTGGCACGCGCGAGAATTTCCAAGCGTGGCGCTTCCGCGTCCAGTGTGAACCTGGCCTAACAGAGCAGACTGTGACAGCATTTTTTTTTTTTTAAGTATATTTTTTCAGGCTTTTTTGCCTTTAATGGACAGGTTAGTAGAGATAGACAGGAAACAGGAGGCAGCGAGAGGGGAATGACATGCAGGATAAGACAGCTCGGTGAGGGATTCGAACCGGGTTCGCCTGCAGCGAGGACTGTAGCCTCTACACATGGGGTGGGTGCTCTACCCACTGAGCTACGCTCAACCCTGTGACAGCGTTTTTAATATGAAAAATGATGAATATCTAAGCTGGGGTGATAATCAGTCGACCCCCACTGTACAGTGTAACACCTGCAGACTGCCAGCTAATGTCAATCAAACACTGATACAACCCCAAGCAGACTGAGACACAAACATTTCTGATATTTTCCCTTTTTTCTTCATTCTAACACAAAACTACTAATAATATATTTAAAAACATGCTGACAATATTTTCAAATGCAAAGAGGGAAAATAAATGTGATTTCAATTTGACTTTTTATTAAAACACATAAAACACACCAACGTGTTAAATGCAGTAGTTAGTGGGAGTAAATTATGTTGCTGAAATAGAAGGAAAGAGAGATTATACAGGCAAGTTTATTTCAGTAACAGACAATTCAAAGTGTTTTACAGAAAACATAAAAAGCATCAAGAAAAAATTTAAAAGAAACACAAAACTTCATATAAAGACATCTGGAGAAATAAAAGACAATGAATGAGGACAAAGATGTAATTTAAAATATTTAAACTGAATCAAATCAGAAAAATGTGAGAGTTTATGCTGCATCCATCGAGTCCTTCCTGACAGAATAAATCAAGTCAAATCACAGACTGGTTGAACTGGGCAGCTCCCAGTGTGACTCTGTGGATCAGTGTGGAAATGTTCATTATTGATTGTTGATTTGTTTTCCAACAGTGCTGCAGGATGGAAACATTGGTCTCATCAATGCACAAATCCCCTTTTATACAGGAACTGAAGGAGAAAGTATCACAGCTCCATGTAACTTTGAGACGACTGGAAGGTGGAGGTACTTCTGTAAGGACGAATGTAAACAATACATTCTTTCAATGTATAGTGGCAGTCATCAAAATGGAACATCCAGCATGAAATATTATGAGACAAGTGAAGGAAGTCGTGTGGATGTGACCATCACACAGCTGAGAAAATCTGACTCTGGACGTTACAGGTGTGGTTTGAACAGTTACCGTTCGGGTCCATACAAGCAGTTTGAGCTCGTCGTCAGAGATGGTGAGTTTCTACTGAAAGTCATGAAAATGTTTCTTCATGTGTCTGGAGGTCAGAGGAAACATTTTTCTGACTGCAGCTGATATTTTAATAACCTGATATTTGGTCTAATAATCACTGTGAAGATTGATACAGTCAGTGTTCATTTACTGTCTCAGTGTTTTTAGGAATAAGAATTATAAACTGACTATTTCAATTAAATGTTGCCATTGTTTTTATAAGCAGCTGGTCAGCTAAAGGAGCATTTTATGTCTCTCATCAGGATTTATTTTGTGTCAGTGTGTTTCTTTTTTATTGTTCACAGCTCCGCCCCCTTCAAAACCAAAGTTGACTCCAAGACCTGCCCCACCAACACCAACACAGAGTTTCAGAGGAAGCACCAAATCTTCATCTTCCACTAAAATCACCAACCAGCAGCAAACTGAGACAACAGCTGGAGGTTCAGGTACATTTACTAGGGGTTAGCATCTCTCCAATAAGACAATCTGATATATCTAGATATATGGAGTACGATACGAATCAGGAACGATACGTATTAAAGTGGAACGATTTGGTTCGATACTATTCGATGGGATTTCTATATGATTGGATATGATGTAATCTGATAGTTCTTTGTTCAAATTAAACATTAATTTTACATTATAAATTAACATAAGTCAATCCTATAAATGTGCCATTGCTTACATTCAAATATAAATATTTTAAATATAAAGACCAGAGAACTAGTCTTTTTTTTCTTCGATTTCAGACTTTAAGCTGCATCATGTCTTTTACTTGCTGTGACGATTAATGTTATACTTATGGGAGAGCGAGAAAGTGAGAGAGCTTCAGAAAGGAGCAGAAGGAGCTTTTAGCAGCTGCATCAAACCGATTCATAACTTCATTTTTTTCAAATTAAGAAATAACCCTGCCTCTGGTGGACAAACTATATAACAGGGTTCCTGTTTCTAAAATACATGGGACATATCTACGGTATTTCTGAACTGTAATTTCAGTCATCAGTTTCTTGATTTTTATCATGCTTTTGATATCTTGTATACTTGTTTAGAAAGTTTCATTTTTCATGGTTCAGGGTTCAATAAACATGTTTCTGATTCTGACTTTATAAACTGCAGTAGCTCCCCTACTACAGCAGTTTGAACTAGTTTCAACACTGTGTTTCTAATCCAGGTATGATCTTGTATCTGGCTGTTCCTGTGACTGTGGCTGTTTCTGTGACTGTGGTTGTCCTGTTGGCTGTTTTTCTACCTCTCCTGTACAAATGGAAGAAAATAAGCTTTAATGGTGAGTTACCTTCCTATTCTAACTCTTTCAATAATTACAAATGAAGAGCAATGAAAACACCTTTGTTGTTCTTTGTCTTCCACAGATGTGAACAGCAGAGGCCATTTAACTGACATAAACATGGAGGTGACTTTATTACTTTGCATCATGGTATCTGTGCTCAAAATGTTTAAATAATATAAATGGCACTGTTGTTTTTTTCAGTCTGTCGTCTATGATGACTGTGTTCCAGTCTCCACATTGGGAGAGTCTGACTACGAGAATGACAATCCATCCTCCACCTACAAGACCCTCAATCCAGTCACCGTGGCTCCTGACCAGACGTACTTCACAATCAGACAGCAAATATGATTCTTGTTTTGGATTTGGATAAATCATACCACATAGAATATAGTTGTGGTTTATTTTATTATATCTTCCTGCTTTAATATCTAAAATATCATCCAGAAATCAGCAATGTGTTATACCCCTGTCCCTAATAGATGTGGTTTATTTTGAGGACATCTTCCTTCTTTAATATCTAAAATATCCTGATCTATTGCCTGTACCTTTTTACATTTCCATTGTTTTTTCTGATGTACTTACTTTATTTTTGTATTGTTTTATTGTTGTTTATTGATCCGTGTTAACTGGCACATGCATCACTGTTTTAATGCTATGCTCTATACCTACTGCAAATGTATATATAATACAGCTGTACTAAATATAAAACTGGGAAGTTATCTTTGAGTCTTTGTGAGTGGATTTGAAATATAGCACAATCTCACAGAAACTACTGTGAAGCAAATAAAACAGAAAAGCAACAAATCTATATCAAGACATTAAATTATTTAATAAATTGTTTGCTTTTATCAGCTTTTTGCAGAGATGCACTTTTCTTTTACAAATAAAGGGAGGGAGTTTGTGTTGGTATTCTTTCTTGTGCTACTGTAACAGGTTTGGATCAGGTGTGGATAATGATGAGTCAGGGCTTGTTTTCCTGCATTTATTTGCTCCTGCAGAAGACATAAAAACACTTCTGCACTTTCTGCTCCCTCATCAATGCAACACAGCACTGTGTGATTTACAGTAGTTGATTTTCTTTCTTTCTTACACTTCACTAAATAAAAGCTATTAAAACAGACAGAAAACACTTTGTTTTTAACTAATAAATCTCAAAGCATAATAACCAATATGGGAACAGTGACACCTAGTGGACAAAACAAAACACTGCATCCGTGGGGTAAACACAGCGAAAATAATTACATTTAACAAAAGAAACACACCTGCAGAAGACATAAAAACACATGTACCAGACTTCTGGACTATTTCTGCACTTTCTGCTCCTGAATAAGTAAAATAACAATGAGAAAATGTGCTAAAATGCTCTGCAGCGCTGTCTGGTTTACATTACGCAGCAGCCTGCCGTAGTACAAAAGGCGCGAAAACAAAAACATCCATAAAACGTATATTAACGGTTAAAACAACATAAAACAGCTACGTAATGTTAGCGGTATTTACATTATATAATATGAGCCAAACATGTCAACATAAATAGATCATTTTACAAAGAAAACGGTTAAAAATCACAGCAGCGTTTCCTAACACAACTTTCCCTCATCAATGCAACACAGCACTGTGAGGAGCTGACGATGACCTACGGAAACCCAGGAGGGACAGAAAGAGGTGACAGCCAAAAAGGAAACACAAAGAAAAATAACAATAAAATAAAACAACTAATTGAGATAAAATACACAAATATTCAACAAAATAAATAAATGATCAATCAAATCCCCAAATACAAAAATTATTAAAGTGCATTTTCCAACTCTGTTACACTACAGATTGTCAAACTGTGTAAGATGCCAAAAGACTTGATTCACAAACAGGAACAAAGCCCCAGTCAGACCCTGGGATCAGACTGAAGAAGCTTTCTCCCACTCTTCCTTTTATGCTGTAAGTTCTTTTTCCTTTCTTGACCATACAATGATTATATCCCTTCATATCCCACAACTAGACAAGAGGTCTGTGAGGGAGTCAAACACTAGGTAGACAAGCCTTATGCTGATATCCAATTAGTGAGATCATACTGGCTGGCTCATGCAACATAGCTCTTCCATGAAACTCTACAGGCCCTTCACTATAAAGCATAACCCTACTAGAGAGTAGAGGAGAAGCACATATAGATAGATAGATAGATAGATAGAGTGTTATGTATAGTATATATAGAGAGCTCAGCCCTGAGAATGAGGGTGTAAGAAAGCAGGAAGCCATGTTTAAATAAAGACTTACTATGTCATGGAGCAATAAGGAACTGAAACTGAGGAACTTCACAAGTTTGTCTGTGTATCAGACGGAAGATACTGAAGTCATAGCAGCAGTTTTCAGCAGTTTAAGGATTTTTCTACATCAGAAACAACTTCAGAATGAATATCCAGCCTGTTCTGCTCTTCTGCTTCTTATCAGGTGAGGACTGATTACCCGACTGTGTTGTTGCTGAGTAAAATGTGTTGCAGTGTGTAAAGCTGTTACTGGTGATACACTGTGTTGGAGCGTATACTGATTACATGACTTGACCACAATGTCACAGTTGAAACGCAATATGAGGACAGTTGGTTTATTTTACCAGTGTATAGAACCATTTCCTTACATTTACACCTTCTCTTTGCATGAACAATAATACTTCCTGATTACCCGTGTGATAGCTTGTTGCTAAAATGAGTCACATTTGTAGAGCATAATCAGACTATAAATGTTATTAAGCATAAAACAAACAAGTTTCAACCATAAAATGTGATACGTTTTGTACCTGGTCCACTTTTGTCTGGGGATTGGCTGTTGAGCGACTAGGCCAAGATCCCTGCCATCTAGCTTTTACACCATAAAGTACGTTTGCTGCCACTAGGTGGCCCAAAACAACGTGTATGAATGATTAAAAGAAGTCAAAGTTCATCAGAATGAAGTAAAAGGTCCAGCAAACCTGAAATGTAATGTGTGCATATGAGGATGCAGAGTCACAGGAGGTTAAAGACAGTTGAAACAGGTGTAGTCTGAAGCTACAGCTGGTCATTTTTAACCTTTTAACACAAACATCATTGTTTAACTTGCAATGCATCGACAAAATCGAGCTACGTCAGAGATCTGAAGCTGTTTTCAGTTCCTCACTGATTACCTCCTGTGGTTTATCATTTAAGATCATTTTATTATCAGAAAGAACCTAATCATGTGGTGGATTAATAAAACAAATATATTTCGGACAATTTCTAACCTTGACTATTTCATTTGGCCAAAACTCTTGTACAACTACTTGAGTACAAGCAATACTTTAATTTGTTAAAGACACCACATACACTGATGGGTCTAAAACAGAGACACTAACCCCTCCCTTCACACATTTTAGACTGGTTTCACACATACAGTGGGCGTATGTGTCTGTGTAAGTCTTTCTTAGTTTCCTCTTTTCCTAAGATCAAGTTTTTGTGTTGTTTTTTCCCTTTTCTTTTCTTTTCCTTTCCTGAGTTTAACAACTTACTGCTAGCATTTACTTTGGAAAGTCTTTCTGAGCTCTTCTCCCAACATCTTTGTAGGCAGGAGCTGCAGACACATACCTGCACTACAAAAAGCAGCAGCTCAGGCAGAAAAGAGGAACCTTTTTTTGTTCTGGGTCTTACCTCATACTTTTGAACCCAGCTTCTAGTAACAGACTTCAATTGTTTCATTTCCCTGTGCACTTTTAGGGAAGCAAGCTCTTTTCTCTCCCTGTATTTGCCATGCATTGGTGCAACAACCACCAATGAAAATACAAATAAACCACTTCTCCTGTTTCCTAGGAAGGTGACCGTACCCTTCTTGATAAAAGACCCTGACCTATATAGGACTCTCCTTCAGTTTCCTAGGATCAGTACTGAATAATGGACTGGTCAACTCCTCAGCAGGTTAACATTCTTGGATGAGATGGCAGGGGTCAAGATCCCTGCCATCTCGTATTTACACTGATTTTTGCATCATAAAAGGACTTTTGCTAACACTAGGTTGCAGAAATAAAAAGTATATGAATGAGGAAAAGAAGTCAAAGTTAAGCAGAATGAAGTAAAAGGTCCAGCAAACCCAAAATGTAATGTCTGCATATGAGGATGCAGAGTCACAGGAGGTTAAAGACAGTTGAAACAGGTATAGTCTGAAGCTACAGCTGGTCATTTTTAACCCAAACATCATTGTTTAACTTGCAATGTATCTGTAATACTTATGGATGGGTAGGACCCAAATGCAGCACAAAACCAGGGAGCAGTTTCAATTGATCTTTAATATATAGTCTGCATGGTAACTGTACAGTTGTACGGGACAAAGCGTAGGGGGGACAAACAAGGTTCAGGGTCACCGAAGATAGAGTTGGCAGCAGGTAAGGCCAGTCGCACTCACAGACATGAGGTTGAGCAGGCGGAAGTCTCTGGGCTCTCCTGACAGGATTGAAGCCGGAGGACGCCACACAGCCACTGGCAGACAGGAACAAGCGATACTCGAGGTCAAGGACAGAAAGCTGGTGCGTTCACCGGGATAGACAAGAGGAGAGGAGGTCACTAGCAAGCAGGGTCGAAACTAGAGAATCAATCCGTGAAATAGTGCTGGAAGGTCTGACATGAAGCAAATGCAAATGACGATCTGCCAAGGAGTGAATGAACAACAGGAGTAAATGTACAGGCTTGATTACAGACGAGGTGCAGCTGAGAGTAAAGGTGAACAGAGTTAACTGATGAGGTGGGTGTGGCTGATCAGCAGGGGGGAGCAGAGGTGTGGTGAATGTAAATTTACCAGCAGCAGGAGGGTAACGCAAGGTTCACACCGGATGAGGAAGCGAAGCGCCGAGGAGCGGAGCCAGTTTCCTTTTCGGCCATGTTAACCAATGGTGTCGTTCACATAGGAAGCGTGGCGCTCTGCCCCACTGCCAGCTCATGCTGTGCAACGATTGTTTCAGCATCTGATCTATTTTCTCCACGTGCCGCGGCCGAATCTGTCAATCCGGGCAGGAAGTCAAACAAAGCAACAACGAGAGTATCCGGTTTTCTAAATAAAGCATTTCAAAATAAAA
Source organism: Scomber japonicus (assembly GCF_027409825.1). Classification (NCBI taxonomy): domain Eukaryota; kingdom Metazoa; phylum Chordata; class Actinopteri; order Scombriformes; family Scombridae; genus Scomber; species Scomber japonicus. Next base: position 33,634,201 of record NC_070581.1, on the reverse strand, counting down.
CTATTTTTCAATAATTAAACACCCGTTTGACGAATGTGATGTGTGTGTGTGAGTCTAATCAGAGCACGAGATGAATACACAGGCACGTACGTACGTGTACACACACACACACACACACACAAACACACACACACACAAAAGAAAGAGAGGGACATAGAGTGGGCTGGTCATACACATGCAAACAGAGACAGTGAGAAAAAACAGCTTCAAATGGAACCGAGGAGCAGAGCCGCTTTGAAATGTGATTTCAATTTGACTTTTTATTAAAACACATAAAACACACTAACGTGTTAAAAGCAGTAGTTAGTGGGAGTAAATTATGTTGCTGAAATAGAAGGAAAGAGTGATTATACAGGCAAGTTTATTTCAGTAACAGACAATTCAAAGTGTTTTACAGAAAACATAAAAAGCATCAAGAAAAAATGTAAAAGAAACACAAAACTTCATAAAAAGACATCTGGAGAAATAAAAGACAAATGAATGAGGACAAAGATGTAATTTAAAATATTTAAACTGAATCAAATCATCAGAAAAATGTGAGAGTTTATGCTGCATCCATCGAGTCCTTCCTGACAGAATAAATCAAGTCAAATCACAGACTGGTTGAACTGGGCAGCTCCCAGTGTGACTCTGTGGATCAGTGTGGAAATGTTCATTATTGATTGTTGATTTGTTTTCCAACAGTGCTGCAGGATGGAAACATTGGTCTCATCAATGCACAAATCCCCATTTATAGAAGAACTGAAGGACAAAGTATCACAGTTCCATGTTACTTTGAGACGACTGGAAGGTGGAGGTACTTCTGTAAAGACGCATGTAAACAATACATTCTTTCAGTGTATAGTGGCAGTCATCAAAGTGGAAGATCCAGCATGAGATATTATGAGACAAGTGGAGGAAGTCGTCTGGATGTGACCATCACACAGCTGAGAAAATCTGACTCTGGACATTACAGGTGTGGTTTGGACAGTTACGGTTCGGGTCCATACCAGGAGTTTGAGATCATCGTCACAGATGGTGAGTTTCTACTGAAAGTCATGAACATGTTTCTTCATGTGTCTGGAGGTCAGAGGAAACATTTTTCTGACTGCAGCTGATATTTTAATAACCTGATATTTGGTCTAATAATCACTGTGAAGATTGATACAGGAAGTGTTCATTTACTGTCAGTGACTTTAGGAATGAAAATTTTAATTTAATGTTATCATTGTGTTTATAAGCAGCCGGTCAGCTAAAGGAGCATTTTATTTCTCTCATCAGGATTTATTTTGTATCAGTGTGTTTCTTTTTTATTGTTCACAGCTCTGTCTCCCTCAAAACCAAAGTCGACTACAAGACCTGCCCCACCAACACCAACACAGAGTTTCAGAGGAAGCACCACACCTTCATCTTCCACTAAAACCATCAACCAGCAGCAAACTGAGACAACAGCTGGAGGTTCAGGTACATTTACTAGGGGTTAGCATCTCTCTAATAAGACAACCTGATATATCTAGATATATGGAGTACGATACGAATCAGGAACGATACATATTAAAGTGGAACGATTCGGTTCGATACTATTCGATGGGATTTCTATACGATACAATAAGATTGGATATGATGTAATCTGATAGTTCTTTGTTTAAATTAAACATTAATTTTACATTATAAATGAACATAAGTCAATCCTGTAAATGTGCCATTGCTTACCTTCAAATATAAATATTTTATAAAAGACCAGAGAACTAGTCTTTTTGTTCAGTTCAGAACCATGTCATTGTGTTTATGACTGTAATACATTGCATGTTGAGAACTTTGCAAAGCCCCTCTGTCAATGAAAACAAACTTAATATTCAATTTTATTATTGGCACAAACTAGAACCAAAGAAACTAGTAAAGGAGGTAAAGAAATAAAACAGAGTTCTGTGTAGACTCAGATCAGAGAATAACAGTTTAAACAGACAAAGTTCACAACAAAGTTAGCAGAGTGTTCAGACTTCAGAGCTGTGCTCATACTGTGTCACTGCTGCAGCGTTGCACTTTTACACATCTGCTGTGGCTCAGTTTGGTCTGTAAATACTGAAACATCTCAGCAACTAGTGTCTGAAATACTTCAACACACTGAATCAGCACACACCTCTGAACTCTTCTGGTTTTCTTTTTATTTCTCCGTATGACATACTGCAGCTAGCGTGGTAAACCCATGATCTTATTCCACTTCACTCAGAAAGTTAGCATGGCCACCAAGACTAAATCTTCACCTGAGATAGGGAACCAATCACAGAACGGGGGAGGCGGGCTCAAGGCGATCATGCCCGTAGAGTGACTCAGCAGCAGCAGTAGATTGTGTGCTAAATAAACTGGAAGGCAAGTTCACTTTGAAAATAGAACAAAAACTTGCACTGAATGATTTTCCTTCATAAACAGGAAGTGTTCACGCTGCTCTCTACAGGCTCTGAATACGTCATCGTCTATCGCTGATATGATTGGCTGTAAGTTTGTCCAATAGCGTACAGAAGCATTTGATCAACATTCATTGATCCCGCCTTCAAAACTGATTTTCCAATTCAAAGCGGTTATTTTTTTACACCCCTAATATTTACCTTTGGAACTTTACTTTTAAGGATAAGCTCAGTAGATGAGTTACATGTGATTTTTTCCAGCAGAACTAGAGATGGGAACTGATAAGATTTTATTGATACCAATGCCATTATTGATTCTGCTTATTGGTCTGATATGTGTCAAACATAACTATCACTGTTACTTTGGGACGTCCAACATTACATCTAAATGTATTGGAGGTTTTTGGTTATTTTTGGGAGGCCACTCTCCCAAATCGATGTTTTCCTCTGGTGGACAAACTATATAACGAGGTTCCTGTTTCTAAAATACATGGGACATATCTATGGTATTTCTGAACTGTAATTTCAGTCATCAGTTTTGGAACTTGATTTTTATCATGCTTTTGATATCTTGTATACTTGTTTAGAAAGTTTACGTTTCATTTTTCATGGTTCAGGGTTCAATAAACATGTTTCTGATTCTGACTTTACAAACTGCAGTAGCTCCCCTACTACAGCAGTTTGAACTAGTTTCAACATGTGTTTCTCATCCAGGTATGATCTTGTATCTGGCTGTTCCTTTGACTGTGGTTATTTCTGTGACTGTGGCTGTTTCTGTGACTGTGGTTGTTGTCCTGTTGGCTGTTTTTCTACCACTCCTGTACAAATGGAAGAAAATATGCTCTAATGGTGAGTTACCTTCCTATTCTAACTCTTTCAATAATTACAAATGAAGAGCAATGAAAACACCTTTGTTGTTCTTTGTCTTCCACAGATGTGAACAGCAGGGGCCATTTCACCGACATAAACATGGAGGTGACTTTATTACTTTGCATCATGGTATCTCTGCTCAAGATGTTTAAATCATATAAATGGCACTGTTGTTTTTTTCAGTCCATCATCTATGACGACTGTGTTCCAGTCTCCACATTGGGAGAGTCTGACTACGAGAATGACAATCCATCCTCCACCTACGACACCCTCAATCAAGTCTCCGTGTCTCCTGACCAGACGTACTTCACAATCGGACAGCAAATATGATACTTGTTTTGGATTTGGATAAATCATACCACAAATAATATAGTTGTGGTTTATTTTATTATATCTTCTCGCTTTAATATCTAAAATATCATCCAGAAATCAGCTATGTGTTATACCCCTGTCCCTAATAGATGTGGTTTATTTTGAGGACATCTTCCTTCTTTAATATCTAAAATATCCTGATCCATTGCCTGCACCTTTTTATATTTCCATTGGTTTTTCTGATGTACTTACTTTATTTTTGTATTGTTTTATTGATGTTTATTGATCTGTGTTAACTGGCACATGCATCATAGTTTTAATACTATGCTCTATACCTACTGCAAATGTATATATAATACTGCTGTACTAAATATAAAACTGGGAAGTTATCTTTGAGTCTTTGTGAGTGGATTTGAAATATAGCACAAACTCACAGAAACTACTGTGAAGCAAATAAAACAACAGAAATGCAACAAATCTATACCAACACATTAAATTATTTAATAAATTGTTTGCTTTTATCAGCTTTTTGCAGAGATGTACTTTTCTTTTACAAATAAATAACTGAGGGAGTTTGTGTTGGTATTCTTTCTTGTGCTACTGTAACAGGTTTGGATCAGGTGTGGATAATGATGAGTCAGGGGTTGTTTTCCTGCATTTATTTGCTCCTGCAGAAGACATAAAAACACTTCTGCACTTTCTGCTCCCTCATCAATGCAACACAGCACTGTGTGATTTAGTTGATTTTCTTTCTTTCTTACACTTTACTAAATAAAAGCTATTAAAACAGACAGAAAACACTTTGTTTTTAACTAATGAATCTCAAACCATAATAACCAATATGGGAACAGTGACACCTAGTGGACAAAACAAAACACTGCATATGTGGGGTAAACACAGCGAAAATAATTACATTTAACAAAAGAAACACCTGCAGAAGACATAAAAACACATGTACCAGTCTTCTGGACTCTTTCTACACTTTCTGCTCCTGAATAAGTGAAATAACAATGAGAAAATGTGCTAAAATGCTCTGCAGCGCTGTCTGGTTTACATTACGCAGCAGCCTGCCGTAGTACAAAAGGCGCGAAAACAAAAACATCCATAAAACGTATATTAATGGTTAAAACAACATAAAGCAGCTACGTAATGTTAGCTGTATTTACATTTTATAATATGAGCCAAACATGTCAACATAAATAGATCATTTTACAAAGAAAACGGTTAAAAATCACAGCAGCGTTTCCTAACACAACTTTCCCTCATCAATTTTTTTTTTCAAAAACTTTATTGAAAAGTTCCAGTCAGGACAATGACCATTGGATAATACAAAACGAAGTCTGGCATCTCCAACCAAGAAAATAAATACATATATAGAGACATAAAGTTCATGAAGTGCGTAAGTCAGTACAAGAGTAATTAAACATAATAATAAAAATAAATGAAATGAAAAGTAAAATAAAAAATAAATTAAAAAAAAAGAAAGAGAAAAAGGGACATTTACATTTCTCCAAACATTTCTTGAATTATATCAACAGTTTGTATACATTTCTTATTATCAATTCTTTTAATACATTCAAAGTAATTCTTGAAATCAATTTCAAAAACAGGGAAGAAAGGTCGACTTTTGGAAAATTTGGTTTTATGTATGTGGAATTTGCAATTAGAATAATCAAATTAACTAAGTGTTGAATTCTCTTATCTTTATTGTTATTGTATAAAAGTATATCTTTGGCTTTCAAATTAATTGGTATGTTGGACTGTGAGGTGATGTGAACTTCAATCTATTTCCAAAAAATCTGGTATTACAAAATACACAATTAACATCAATATTGACAGATTTTGACAAAAACTTATTAGTGGGGTAAATGTTATGTATAATTTTACATTGAACCTCTTTGATTTTATTAGAGATATACAGAAATTATGAAAGTGCATTTTCCAACTCTGTTACACTACAGATTGTCAAACTATGTAAGATTTGTTTCATGGAGCAATAATTTATTAGCTGACAACCATTTCTATAATGTCACAGTCAGATTGCAGAGCTGCTTAAAATTGTGATGATTAAATCTTCATACAGGGAAGAGTGGCTGTACATGGAACTGTACAAACACACACACACAAACACACACACACACACACACACACACACACACACACACATATATATATACGTAAACAGTATATTTTCTTTTTAAGTTTAAGGTTACACATTTGGCTGATGAGTGTTATTAATGCAGCAGCAGATAATGTATTATATGATGGTAAGTTTTTGGTCCACTACAGTGCATCTCAGCCCCTTGTGGCCAAAATGAATATTACAACAAAAACTGGCAAAACTTTTCTTCCCACTTATTTCACAGATGAAAAAGAAAATGAAGGAACTTTAAACAGTTTTCCTTCCTCACTTGCCTTTTAGGGCTTCTGTACATTTAATTTCTAGACACAGCACAAAGTCACCATTTTAAGTTTACTGTTAAGAGGAAGGAAGAGAGTATGTTATATATAGTATATATAGAGAGCTCAGCCCTGAGAATGAGGGCATGAGAGAGAGCAGGAAGTCATGTTTAAATAAAGACTTACTATGTTATCGAGCAATGAGGAAATTAAAGTGAGGAAGTTCACAAGTGTGTCCGTGTATCAGACGGAAGATACTGAAGTCATAGCAGCAGTTTTCAGCAGTTTAAGGATTTTTCTTCATCAGAAACAACTTCAGAATGAATATCCACCCTGTTCTGCTCTTCTGCTTCTTATCAGGTGAGGACCGATTACCCGACTGTGTTGTTGCTGAGTAAAATGTGTTGCAGTGTGTAAAGCTGTTACTGGTGTTACACTGTGTTGGAGCGTATACTGATTACATGACTTCACCACAACGTCACAGTTGAAACGCAACTTAACCTCCTAAGATGTGAGCTTTTGTTTGTTTTCTCCTAGATATTTGGGGTGAGTAGAACCTTAAGTTCAAAAACTAAGCATTATCATTGAACAGGAAGTAATTTTGCATGAACAATAATACTTCCTGATTACCCGTGTGATAGCTTGTTGCTAAAATTAGTCACATTTGTATAGCATAATCAAACTATAAATGTTATTAAGCATAAAACAAACAAGTTTCAACCATAAAATGTGATATGTTTTGTACCTGGTCCACTTTTGTCTGGGGATTGGCTGTTGATTGACGAGGCCAAGATCCCTGCCATCTCATTTTTACACCATAAAGTACTTTTGCTGCCACCAGGTGGCCCAAAACAACGTGTATGAATGAGGAAAAGAAGTCAAAGTTCATCAGAATGAAGTAAAAGGTCCAGCAAACCTGAAATGTAATGTCTGCATATGAGGATGCAGAGTCACAGGAGGTTAAAGACAGTTGAAACAGGTGTAGTCTGAAGCTACAGCTGGTCATTTTTACCCTTTTAACACAAACATCATTGTTTAACTTGCAATGCATCGACAAAATCGAGCTACGTCAGAGATCCAAAGCTGTTTTCAGTTCCTCATTGATTCCCTCCTGTGGTTTATCATTTAAGATCATTTTATTATCAGAAAGAACCTAATCATGTGGTGGATTAATAAAACAAATATATTCTGGACAATTTCTAACCTTGACTATTTCATTTGGCCAAAACTCTTGTACAACTAGTTGAGTACAAGCAATAGTTGAATTAGTTAAAGACACCACACACACTGATGAGTCTAAAACAGAGACACTAACCCCTCCCTTCACACATTTTAGACTGGTTTCACACATACAGTGGGCGTATGTGTCACCAGTCTTTGTTGGTTTCCTGTTTTTCTAAGATCAATTTTTTTGTAGTCTGTTTTCCCCTTCTCGTTTTCCAGGACAGACCAAATTCACCACGCACACCAGGCATGGCCATTAATTTAATAAAATGGACAAATTAACCCCAAGACTGCAAAAATGTGCTCTCTAGCGCCACCTAGAAACACTAAAACAGCCACTACGCCTGATAGGAATGTCGTAGAAAGATCAAACCAAAACTCAATTATTTGTCTTATCAAGACCCACAAATCATGCGCTGACACCCCTGACATAAATCCAACAGGAAGTGCACAGTTTGCCTTTTAAATGTATGATTTTTGATGATTTTTCAGGCATTTCAAAATATATACATTATTCCTGCATTCTTTCAGCTAAAAGAAAAAAAGACACAAAACAATAGGGTCCTTGCCTCCAGGCCTTTCGGCTCGGTCCCTAATGATGTATTACAAACTGAATGGACGGGCAGTAAACTTTTAAGATAGCTGATAGTCGGACTGTGCCAGAGAGTGTTGGCTGCATCAGAGGAGAGCATATTGCAGAGCGGAGCGGGAACTTTTTATAAAATCAGCTGGCTGATAAAAACATGTTGATCCCAATAATATGAAAAATGATGAATATCTAAGCTGGTTATCAATTTGGGTGATAATCAGTCGACCCCCACTGTACAGTGTAACACCTGCAGACTGCCAGCTAATGTCAATCAAACACTGATACAACCCCAAGCAGACTGAGACACAAACATTTCTGATATTTCCCTTTTTTCTTCATTCTAACACAAAACTACTAATAATATATTTAAAAATATGCTGACATTATTTTCGGATGCAAAGAGGGAAAATAAATGTGATTTCAATTTGACTTTTTATTAAAACACATAAAACACACTAACGTGTTGTAAAAGCAGTAGTTAGTGGGAGTAAATTATGTTGCTGAAATAGAAGGAAAGAGTGATTATACAGGCAAGTTTATTTCTATAACAGACAATTCAAAGTGTTTTACAGAAAAGATAATGAAAGACAAATGAATGAGGACAAAGATGTAACTTAAAATATTTAATTTGAATCAAATCATCAGTAAAATGTGAGAGTTTATGCTGCATCCATTGAGTCCTTCCTGACAGAATAAATCAAGCCAAATCACAGACTGGTTGAACTGGGCAGCTCCCAGTGTGACTCTGTGGATCAGTGTGGAAATGTTCATTATTGATTGTTGATCTTTTCCAACAGTGCTGCAGGATGGAAACATTGGTCTCATCAATGCACAAATCCCCTTTTATAGAACTGAAGGACAAAGTATCACAGTTCATTGTAACTGTGGGACGACTGGAAGCTGGAAGTACTTCTGTAAGGACGAATGTAAACAATACATTCTTGAAATGTATGGTGGCGGTGCTCAAAGTGGCAGATACAGCATGACATATTATGAGACAAGTAGAGGAAGTCGTCTGCATGTGACCATCACACAGCTGAGAAAATCTGACTCTGGACGTTATTGGTGTGGTTTGTACACCCATTCCAGGACATATCTCAACCAGCAGTTTAGGATCATCGTCACAGATGGTGAGTTTCTACTGAAAGTCATGAAAATGTTTCTTCATGTGTCTGGAGGTCAGAGGAAACATTTTTCTGACTGCAGCTGATATTTTAATAACCTGATATTTGGTCTAATAATCACTGTGAAGATTGATACAGTCAGTGTTCATTTACTGTCTCAGTGTTTTCAGGAATGAAAATTATAAACTGATTATTTTAATTTAATGTTACCATTGTGTTTATAAGCAGCCGGTCAGCTAAAGGAGCATTTTATTTCTCTCATCAGGATTTATTTTGTATCAGTGTGTTTCTTTTTTATTGTTCACAGCTCTGCCCCCTTCAGAACTAAAGCCGACTGTCAGACCTTCAACCCCACCACCACCACCAACAACAACACCACCAACACCAACAACACCAACACCAAAGTTTACTCCTAGACCTGCCCCACCAACACCATCACCAACACCAACAACACCAACACCAACAACAACACCAAAGTTTACTCCTAAACCTGCCCCACCACCAACACCAACACAGAGTTTCAGAGGAAGCACCACACCTTCATCTTCCACTAAAACCACCAACCAGCAGCAAACTGAGACAACAGCTGGAGGTTCAGGTACATTTACGAGAGGTTAGCATCTCTCCAATAAGACAACCTGATATATCTAGATATATGGAGTACGACATGAATCAGGAACGATACGTATTAAAGTGGAACGATTCGGTTCGATACTATTCGATGGGATTTCTATACGATACAATACGATTGGATATGATGTAATCTGATAGTTTAAATTAAACATTAATTTTACATTATAAATTAACATAAGTCAATCCTATAAATGTGCCATTGCTTACCTTCAAATATAAATATTTTATAAAAGACCGGAGAACTAGTCTTTTTGTTCAGTTCAGAACCATGTCATTGTGTTTATGACTGTAATACATTGCATGTTGAGAACTTTGCAAAGCCCCTCTGTCAATGAAAACAAACTTAATATTCAATTGTATTATTGGCACAAACTAGAACCAAAGAAACTAGTAAAGGAGGTAAAGAAATAAAACAGAGTTCTGTGTAGACTCAGATCAGAGAATAACAGTTTAAACAGACATCCCTTTCAGTGTTTTAATTCATAAGTGCTGAGCCAACACAAGAGAGTACAATCTGGATCCAGCCTGACATTTCCAGTAAAACTTCAAAACCTGCAAATATTATTTTACTTTTGGAAACAGACAGATGACTATTTATTTTAATGCAGTTTGCTCTTCTCTCACTGCGGACTGACGCGCTGTAGATTGGAGTAAGATGACACCCAGAGGTGATTTCTTTAGAGAGGTTAGTCTCTCTTTATTATACAAAGATGCTGAACTTTGTTCTCTATTATAATGTAAAACACAACAAAGTTAGCAGAGTGTTCAGACTTCAGAGCGGTGCTCATACTGTGTCACTGCTGCAGCGTTGCACTTTTACACATCTGCTGTGGCTCAGTTTGGTCTGTAAATACTGAAACATCTCAGCAACTAGTGTCTGAAATACTTCAACACACTGAATCAGCACACACCTCTGAACTCTTCTGGTTTTCTTTTTATTTCTCTGTATGACATACTGCAGCTAGCGTGGTAAACCCATGATCTTATTCCACTTCACTCAGAAAGTTAGCATGGCCACCAAGACTAAATCTTCACCTGAGATAGGGAACCAATCACAGAACGGGGGAGGCGGGCTCAAGGCGATCATGCCCGTAGAGTGACTCAGCAGCAGCAGTAGATTGTGTGCTAAATAAACTGGAAGGCAAGTTCACTTTGAAAATAGAACAACAACTTGCACTGAATGATTTTTCCTTCATAAACAGGAAGTGTTCACGCTGCTCTCTACAAGCTCTGAATACGTCATCGTCTATCGTTGATATGATTGGCTGTAAGTTTGTCCAAAGCGTACAGAAGCATTGGATCAACATTCGTTGATCCCGCCTTCAAAACTGATTTTCCGATTCAAAACGGTTATTTTTTACACCCCTAATATTTACCTTTGGAAATTCACTTTTAAGGATAAGCTCAGTAAGACAGAGCACTCTCCTAGATGAGTTACATGTGATTTTTTCCAGCAGTGCTAGAGATGGGAACTGATAAGATTTTATTGATACCAATACCATTATTGATTCTGCTTATTGGTCCGATATGTGTCAAACATAACTATCACTGTTACTTTGGGACGTCTAACATTACATCTAATTGTATTGGAGGTTTTTGGTTATTTTTGGGAGGCCACTCTCCCAAATCGATGTTTTCCTCTGGTGGACAAACTATATAACGGGGTTCCTGTTTCTAAAATACATGGGACATATCTATGGTATTTCTGAACTGTAAATTCAGTATAATCAGTTTTACAACTTGATTTTTATCATGCTTTTGATTATATTGTATACATATTTGGAAAGTTTAAGTTTAATTTTTCATGGTTCATGGTTCAATGAACATGTTTCTGATACTGACTTTATAAACTGCAGTAGCTCCCCTACTATAGCAGTTTGAACTAGTTTCAACACTGTGTTTCTCATCCAGGTGGGATCTTGTATCTGGCTGTTCCTTTGACTGTGGTGATTGTCCTGTTGGCTGTTTTTCTACCGCTCCTGTACAAATGGAAGAAAAGAAGCTCTAATGGTGAGTTACCTTCCTATTCTAACTCTTTCAATAATTACAAATGAAGAGCAATGAAAACACCTTTGTTGTTCTTTGTCTTCCACAGATGTGAACAGCAGGGGCCATTTAACCGACATAAACATGGAGGTGACTTTATTACTCAAATCATGCATCATGGTATCTGTGCTCAAGATGTTTAAATAATATAAATGGCACTGTTGTTTTTTTCAGTCCATCGTCCATAAGAACTCTGCTCCAGTCTCCACATTGGGAGAGTCTGACTACGAGAACGACAATCCATCCTCCACCTACGAGACCCTCAATCCAGCCACCATGTCTCCTGACCAGATGTACTCCACAATCGGACAGCAAATATGATTCTTGTTTTGGATTTGGATAAATCATACCACAAAGAATATAGTTGTGGTTTATTTTATTATATCTTCTCGCTTTAATATCTAAAATATCATACAGAAATCAGCAATGTGTTATACCCCTGTCTCTAATAGATGTGGTTTATTTTGAGGACATCTTCCTTCTTTAATATCTAAAATATCCTGATCTATTGCCTGTACCTTTTTATATTTCCATTGTACAATCTCACAGAAACTACTGTGAAGCAAATAAAACAGAAGAAAAGCAACAAATCTATATCAACACATTAAATTATTTAATAAATTGTTTGCTTTTATCAGCTTTTTGCAGAGATGTACTTTTCTTTTACAAATAAATAACTGAGGGAGTTCGTGTTGGTATTCTTTCTTGTGTTACTGTAACAGGTTTGGATCAGGTGTGGATAATGATGAGTCAGGGGTTGTTTTCCTGCATTTATTTGCTGCTGCAGAAGACATAAAAACACTTCTGCACTTTCTGCTCCCTCATCAATGCAACACAGCACGGTGTGATTTAGTTGATTTTCTTTCTTTCTTACACTTTACTAAATGAAAGCTATTAAAACAGACAGAAAACACTTTGTTTTTAACTAATAGATCTCAAACCATAATAACCAATATGGGAACAGTGACACCTAGTGGACAAAACAAAGCACTGCATATGTGGGGTAAACACAGCGAAAATAATTACATTTAACAAAAGAAACACACCTGCAGAAGACATAAAAACACATGTACCAGTCTTCTGGACTCTTTCTGCACTTTCTGCTCCTGAATAAGTAAAATAACAATGAGAAAATGTGCTAAAATGCTCTGCAGCGCTGTCTGGTTTACATTACGCAGCAGCCTGCCGTAGTACAAAAGGCGCGAAAAAACAAAACATCCATAAAACGTATATTAATGGTTAAAACAACATAAAACAGCTACGTAATGTTAGCGGTATTTACATTATATAATATGAGCCAAACATGTCAACATAAATAGATCATTTTTCAAAGAAAACGGTTAAAAATCACAGCAGCACTTCCTAACACAACTTTCCCTCATCAATGCAACACAGCACTGTGAGGAGCTGACGATGACCTACGGAAACTCAGGAGGGACAGAAAGAGGTGACAGCCAAAAAGGAAACACAAAGAAAAATAACAATAAAATAAATCAACTAATTGAGATAAAATACACAAATATTCAACAAAATCAATAAATGATCAATCAAATCCCCAAATACAAAAATTATTAAAGTGCATTTTCCAACTCTGTTACACTACAGATTGTCAAACTATGTAAGATTTGTTTTATAGAGTAATAATTTATTAGCTGACAACCATTTCTATAATGTCACAGTCAGATTGCAGAGCTGCTTAAAATTGTGATGATTAAATCTTCCTACAGGGAAAAGTGGCTGGTGGTTGGAGGTTCATTGAGAAATTGAAACACACTTAGAAGAAAACATAAATGCTTTCAATCCTATTCAGAACATGCAGTAGTGGTGCTGTTGGAGATGAGAAGGCCAGATCAGGGCCAGATGATTCTCCATCAACACTTAAATAAAACGTAACTCAATAACTAATAGAAGTCTCAAAGTTGTTCAAAAAGAAATCACTGGAGAGAGTCGGAGTTTGATGCCAAAAGACTTGATTCACAAACAGGAACAAAGCCCCAGTCAGACCCTGGGATCAGACTGAAGAAGCTTTCTCCCACTCTTCCTTTTATGCTACAAGTTCTTTTTGCTTTCTTTACCATACAATGATTATATCCCTTCATATCCCACAACTAGACAAGAGGTCTGTGAGGGAGTCAAACACTAGGTAGACAAGCCTTATGCTGATATCCAATTAGTGAGATCATACTGGCTGGCTCATGCAACATAGCTCTTCCATGAAACTCTACAGGCCCTTCACTATAAAGCATAACCCCACTATAGACTAGAAGCAGGAGAAGGGAGCCAAAACTGATTTTTTTTTTTTTTTAAATACGATTGAAACTACTTCTAACGTGATGCATATGACTGGTATATAGGTTTACATGAGTATATGATAGATGATCTTCCATGAAACTCTACAGGCCCTTCACTATAAAGCATAACCCTACTAGAGAGTAGAGGAGAAGGACATATAGATAGATAGATAGATAGAGTGTTATGTATAGTATATACATGTAGAGCTCAGCCCTGAGAATGAGGGTGTGAGAAAGCAGGAAGCCATGTTTAAATAAAGACTTACTATGTCATGGAGCAATAAGGAACTGAAACTGAGGAACTTGACAAGTGTGTCCGTGTATCAGACGGAGGATACTGAAGTCATAGCAGCAGTTTTCAGCAGTTTAAGGATTTTTCTTCACCAGAAACAACTTCAGAATGAATATCCAGCCTGTTCTGCTCTTCTGCTTCTTATCAGGTGAGGACCGATTATCCGACTGTGTTGTTGCTGAGTAAAATGTGTTGCAGTGTGTAAAGCTGTTACTGGTGTTACACTGTGTTGGAGCGTATACTGATTACATGACTTGACCACAATGTCACAGTTGAAACACAATATGGAGACAGTTGGTTTATTTTACCAGTGTATAGAACCATTTCCTTACATTTACACCTTCTCTTTGCATGAACAATAATACTTCCTGATTACCCGTGTGATAGCTTGTTGCTAAAATGAGTCACATTTGTATAGCATAATCAGACTATAAATGTTATTAAGCATAAAACAAACAAGTTTCAACCATAAAATGTGATACGTTTTGTACCTGGTCCACTTTTGTCTGGGGATTGGCTGTTGAGCGACTAGGCCAAGATCCCTCCCATCTAGCTTTTACACCATAAAGTACGTTTGCTGCCACTAGGTGGCCCAAAACAACGTGTATGAATGATTAAAAGAAGTCAAAGTTCATCAGAATGAAGTAAAAAGGTCCAGCAAACCTGAAATGTAATGTGTGCATATGAGGATGCAGAGTCACAGGAGGTTAAAGACAGTTGAAACAGGTGTAGTCTGAAGCTACAGCTGGTCATTTTTAACCTTTTAACACAAACATCATTGTTTAACTTGCAATGCATCGACAAAATCGAGCTACGTCAGAGATCTGAAGCTGTTTTCAGTTCCTCACTGATTACCTCCTGTGGTTTATCATTTAAGATCATTTTATTATCAGAAAGAACCTAATCATGTGGTGGATTAATAAAACAAATATATTTCGGACAATTTCTAACCTTGACTATTTCATTTGGCCAAAACTCTTGTACAACTAGTTGAGTACAAGCAATACTTTAATTTGTTAAAGACACCACATACACTGATGGGTCTAAAACAGAGACACTAACCCCTCCCTTCACACATTTTAGACTGGTTTCACACATACAGTGGGCGTATGTGTCTGTGTAAGTCTTTCTTAGTTTCCTCTTTTTCTAAGATCAATTTTTGTGTTGTTTTTTCCCTTTTCTTTTCCTTTCCTGAGTTTAACAACTTACTGCTAGCATTTACTTTGGAAAGTCTTTCTGAGCTCTTCTCCCAACATCTTTGTAGGCAGGAGCTGCAGACACATACCTGCACTACAAAAAGCAGCAGCTCAGGCAGAAAAGAGGAACCTTTTTTTGTTCTGGGTCTTACCTCATACTTTTGAACCCAGCTTCTAGTAACAGACTTCAATTGTTTCATTTCCCTGTGCACTTTTAGGGAAGCAAGCTATTTTCTCTCCCTGTATTTGCCATGCATTGGTGCAACAACCACCAATGAAAATACAAATAAACCACTTCTCCTGTTTCCTAGGAAGGTGACCGTACCCTTCTTGATAAAAGACCCTGACCTATATAGGACTCTCCGTCAGTTTCCTAGGATCAGTACTGAATAATGTACTGGTCAACTCCTCAGCAGGTTAACATTCTTGGATGAGATGGCAGGGGTCAAGATCCCTGCCATCTCGTATTTACACTGATTTTTGCATCATAAAAGGACTTTTGCTAACACTAGGTTGCAGAAATAAAAAGTATATGAATGAGGAAAAGAAGTCAAAGTTAAGCAGAATGAAGTAAAAGGTCCAGCAAACCCAAAATGTAATGTCTGCATATGAGGATGCAGAGTCACAGGAGGTTAAAGACAGTTGAAACAGGTATAGTCTGAAGCTACAGCTGGTCATTTTTAACCCAAACATCATTGTTTAACTTGCAATGTATCTGTAATACTTATGGATGGGTAGGACCCAAATGCAGCACAAAACCAGGGAGCAGTTTCAATTGATCTTTAATATATAGTCTGCATGGTAACTGTACAGTTGTACGGGACAAAGCGTAGGGGGGACAAACAAGGTTCAGGGTCACCGAAGATAGAGTTGGCAGCAGGTAAGGCCAGTCGCAGTCACAGACATGAGGTTGAGCAGGCGGAAGTCTCTGGGCTCTCCTGACAGGATTGAAGCCGGAGGACGCCACACAGCCACTGGCAGACAGGAACAAGCGATACTCGAGGTCAAGGACAGAAAGCTGGTGCGTTCACCGGGATAGACAAGAGGAGAGGAGGTCACTAGCAAGCAGGGTCGAAACTAGAGAATCAATCCGTGAAATAGTGCTGGAAGGTCTGACATGAAGCAAATGCAAATGACGATCTGCCAAGGAGTGAATGAACAACAGGAGTAAATGTACAGGCTTGATTACAGACGAGGTGCAGCTGAGAGTAAAGGTGAACAGAGTTAACTGATGAGGTGGGTGTGGCTGATCAGCAGGGGGGAGCAGAGGTGTGGTGAATGGAAATTTACCAGCAGCAGGAGGGTAACGCCAGGTTCACACCGGATGAGGAAGCGAAGCGCCGAGGAGCGGAGCCAGTTTCCTTTTCGGCCATGTTAACCAATGGTGTCGTTCACATAGGAAGCGTGGCGCTCTGCCCCACTGCCAGCTCATGCTGTGCAACGATTGTTTCAGCATCTGATCTATTTTCTCCACGTGCCGCGGCCGAATCTGTCAATCCGGGCAGGAAGTCAAACAAAGCAACAACGAGAGTATCCGGTTTTCTAAATAAAGCATTTCAAAATAAAACTATTTTTCAATAATTAAACACCCGTTTGACGAATGTGATGTGTGTGTGTGAGTCTAATCAGAGCACGAGATGAATACACAGGCACGTACGTACGTGTACACACACACACACACACACACACAAACACACACACACACAAAAGAAAGAGAGGGACATAGAGTGGGCTGGTCATACACATGCAAACAGAGACAGTGAGAAAAAACAGCTTCAAATGGAACCGAGGAGCAGAGCCGCTTTGAAATGTGATTTCAATTTGACTTTTTATTAAAACACATAAAACACACTAACGTGTTAAAAGCAGTAGTTAGTGGGAGTAAATTATGTTGCTGAAATAGAAGGAAAGAGTGATTATACAGCCAAGTTTATTTCAGTAACAGACAATTCAAAGTGTTTTACAGAAAACATAAAAAGCATCAAGAAAAAATGTAAAAGAAACACAAAACTTCATAAAAAGACATCTGGAGAAATAAAAGACAATGAATGAGGACAAAGATGTAATTTAAAATATTTAAACTGAATCAAATCATCAGCAAAATGTGAGAGTTTATGCTGCATCCATCGAGTCCTTCCTGACAGAATAAATCAAGTCCAATCACAGACTGGTTGAACTGGGCAGCTCCCAGTGTGACTCTGTGGATCAGTGTGGAAATGTTCATTATTGATTGTTGATTTGTTTTCCAACAGTGCTGCAGGATGGAAACATTGGTCTCATCAATGCACAAATCCCCATTTATAGAAGAACTGAAGGACAAAGTATCACAGTTCCATGTTACTTTGAGACGACTGGAATCTGGAGGTACTTCTGTAAGGACGAATGTAAACAATACATTCTTTCAGTGTATAGTGGCAGTCATCAAAGTGGAAGATCCAGCATGAGATATTATGAGACAAGTGGAGGAAGTCGTCTGGATGTGACCATCACACAGCTGAGAAAATCTGACTCTGGACATTACAGGTGTG
Source organism: Scomber japonicus (assembly GCF_027409825.1). Lineage (NCBI taxonomy): Eukaryota > Metazoa > Chordata > Actinopteri > Scombriformes > Scombridae > Scomber > Scomber japonicus. The sequence continues at coordinate 33,616,312 of NC_070581.1, read as the reverse complement.
GTTTGGACAGTTACGGTTCGGGTCCATACCAGGAGTTTGAGATCATCGTCACAGATGGTGAGTTTCTACTGAAAGTCATGAACATGTTTCTTCATGTGTCTGGAGGTCAGAGGAAACATTTTTATGACTGCAGCTGATATTTTAATAACCTGATATTTGGTCTAATAATCACTGTGAAGATTGATACAGGAAGTGTTCATTTACTGTCAGTGACTTTAGGAATGAAAATTTTAATTTAATGTTATCATTGTGTTTATAAGCAGCCGGTCAGCTAAAGGAGCATTTTATTTCTCTCATCAGGATTTATTTTGTATCAGTGTGTTTCTTTTTTATTGTTCACAGCTCTGTCTCCCTCAAAACCAAAGTCGACTACAAGACCTGCCCCACCAACACCAACACAGAGTTTCAGAGGAAGCACCACACCTTCATCTTCCACTAAAACCATCAACCAGCAGCAAACTGAGACAACAGCTGGAGGTTCAGGTACATTTACTAGGGGTTAGCATCTCTCTAATAAGACAACCTGATATATCTAGATATATGGAGTACGATACGAATCAGGAACGATACGTATTAAAGTGGAACGATTCGGTTCGTACTATTCGATGGGATTTCTATACGATACAATACGATTGGATATGATGTAATCTGATAGTTCTTTGTTTAAATTAAACATTAAATTTACATTATAAATTAACATAAGTCAATCCTATAAATGCGCCATTGCTTACCTTCAAATATAAATATTTTATAAGAGACCAGAGAACTCGTCTTTTTGTTCAGTTCAGAACCATGTCATTGTGTTTATGACTGTAATACATTGCATGTTGAGAACTTTGCAAAGCCCCTCTGTCAATGAAAACAAACTTAATATTCAATTTTATTATTGGCACAAACTAGAACCAAAGAAACTAGTAAAGGAGGTAAAGAAATAAAACAGTTCTGTGTAGACTCAGATCAGAGAATAACAGTTTAAACAGACAAAGTTCACAACAAAGTTAGCAGAGTGTTCAGACTTCAGAGCTGTGCTCATACTGTGTCACTGCTGCAGCGTTGCACTTTTACACATCTGCTGTGGCTCAGTTTGGTCTGTAAATACTGAAACATCTCAGCAACTAGTGTCTGAAATACTTCAACACACTGAATCAGCACACACCTCTGAACTCTTCTGGTTTTCTTTTTATTTCTCCGTATGACATACTGCAGCTAACGTGGTAAACCCATGCTCTCATTCCACTTCACTCAGAAAGTTAGCATGGCCACCAAGACTAAATCTTCACCTGAGATAGGGAACTAATCACAGAACGGGGGAGGCGGGCTCAAGGCGATGACGCCTGTAGAGCGACTCTGTTTTCATCCAGCATGGCGGCCACGGAGCTGCAGCAACCGTTCCAAGCAGCAGTAGATTGTGTGCTAAATAAACTGGAGGGCAAGTTCACTTTGAAAATAGAACAAAAACTTGCACTGAATGATTTTCCTTCATAAACAGGAAGTGTTCACGCTGCTCTCTACAGGCTTTGAATACGTCATCGTCTATCGCTGATATGATTGGCTGTAAGTTTGTCCCATAGCGTACAGAAGCATTTGATCAAAATTCATTGATCCCGCCTTCAAAACTGATTTTCCGATTCAAAACGGTTATTTTTTACATCCCTAATATTTACCTTTGGAACATTACTTTTAAGGATAAGCTCAGTAGATGAGTTACAGGTGATTTTTTCCAGCAGTGCTAGAGATGGGAACTGATAAGATTTTATTGATACCAATACCATTATTGATTCTGCTTATTGGTCCGATATGTGTCAAACATAACTATCACTGTTACTTTGGGACGTCTAACATTACATCTAATTGTATTGGAGGTTTTTGGTTATTTTTGGGAGGCCACTCTCCCAAATCGATATTTTCCTCTGGTGGACAAACTATATAACGGGGTTCCTGTTTCTAAAATACATGGGACATATCTATGGTATTTCTGAACTGTAAATTCAGTCATCAGTTTCGGAACTTGATTTTTATCATGCTTTTGATATCTTGTATACTTGTTTAGAAAGTTTAAGTTTAATTTTTCATGGTTCAGGGTTCAATAAACATGTTTCTGATTCTGACTTTATAAACTGCAGTAGCTCCCCTACTACAGCAGTTTGAACTAGTTTCAACACTGTGTTTCTCATCCAGGTATGATCTTGTATCTGGTTGTTTCTGTGGCTGTGGTTGTTGTCCTGTTGGCTGTTTTTCTACCGCTCCTGTACAAATGGAAGAAAAGAAGCTCTAATGGTGAGTTACCTTCCTATTCTAACTCTTTCAATAATTACAAATGAAGAGCAATGGAAACACCTTTGTTGTTCTTTGTCTTCCACAGATGTGAACAGCAGGGGCCATTTAACCGACATAAACATGGAGGTGACTTTATTACTTTGCATCATGGTATCTCTGCTCAAGATGTTTAAATCATATAAATGGCACTGTTGTTTTTTTACAGTCCATCGTCCATAAGAACTCTGCTCCAGTCTCCACATTGGGAGAGTCTGACTATGAGAATGACAATCCATCCTCCATCTACGAGACCCTCAATCCAGCCACCATGTCTCCTGATCAGACGTACGCCACAATCGGAGAGAAAATATGATACTTGTTTTGGATTTGGATAAATCATACCACAAAGAATATAGTTGTGGTTTATTTCATTATATCTTCCTGCTTTAATATCTAAAATATCATCCAGAAATCAGCTATGTGTTATACCCTTGTCCCTAATAGATGACATCTTCCTTCTTTAATATCTAAAATATCCTGATCTATTGCCTGCACCTTTTTATATTTCCATTGTTTTTTCTGATGTACTTACTTTATTTTTGTATTGTTTTATTGATGTTTATTGATGTGTTAACTGGCACATGCATCACTGTTTTAATACTATGCTCTATACCTACTGCAAATGTATATATAATACTGCTGCACTAAATATAAAACTGGGAAGTTATCTTTGAGTCTTGGTGAGTGGATTTGAAATATAGCACAATCTCACAGAAACTACTGTGAAGCAAAGAAAACAGAAGAAAAGCAACAAATCTATATCAACACATTAAATTATTTAATAAATTGTTTGCTTTTATCAGCTTTTTGCAGAGATGTACTTTTCTTTTACAAATAAATAACTAAGGGAGTTTGTATTGGTATTCTTTCTTGTGCTACTGTAACAGGTTTGGATCAGGTGTAGATAATGATGAGTCAGGGGTGAGTCAGTATATCTTCTGTTTAAGTTTAAGGTTACACATTTGGCTGATAAGTGTTATTAATGTAGCAGCAGATAATGTATTATATGATGTAAGTGTTTGGTCCACCACAGTGCACCTCAGCCCCTTGTGGCCAAAATGAGCATTACAACAAAAACTTAAACTTTTCTTCCCACCTGTTTCACAGATGAAAAAGAAATTAAAGAACTTTAAACTATAAACCAGTTTTCTTTTCTCACTTGCCTTTTAGGGCTTCTGTACATTTAATTTCTAGACACAGCACAAAGTCACCATTTAAGTTTACTGTTAAGAGGAAGGAAGAGAGTATGTTATATATAGTATATTTTGAGGCCTGAGAATGATGACATGTGAGAAAGCAGGAAGTCATGTTTAAATAAAGACATACTATGTCATCGAGCAACGCGGAACTTAAAGTGAGGAAATTCACAAGTGTGTCCGTGTATCAGACGGAAGATACTGAAGTCATAGCAGCAGTTTAAGGATTTTTCTTCATCAGAAACAACTTCAGAATGAATATCCAGCCTGTTCTGCTCTTCTGCTTCTTATCAGGTGAGGACTGATTACCCGTGTGATAGCTTGTTGCTAAAATTAGTCACATTTGTATAGCATAATCAGACTATAAATGTTATTAAGCATAAAACAAACAAGTTTCAACCATAAAATGTGATATGTACCTGGTCCACTTTTGTCTGGGGATTGGCTGTTGATTGATGAGGCCAAGATCCCTGCCATCTCATTTTTACGCCATAAAGTACTTTTGCTGCCACCAGGTGGCCCAAAACAACGTGTATGAATGAGGAAAAGAAGTCAAAGTTCATCAGAATGAAGTAAAAGGTCCAGCAAACCTGAAATGTAATGTCTGCATATGAGGATGCAGAGTCACAGGAGGTTAAAGACAGTTGAAACAGGTGTAGTCTGAAGCTACAGCTGGTCATTTTTACCCTTTTAACACAAACATCATTGTTTAACTTGCATGTGTAACGGCTGTGGATGGGTAGGACCCAAATGCAGCACAAAACCAGGGAGCAGTTTCAATTGATCTTTAATATATAGTCTGCATGGTAACTGTACAGTTGTATGGCAGAATGTGTAAGGGGGACAAACAGGGCTCAGGGTCACTGAAGACAGAGTTGGCAGCAGGTAAGGCCAGTCGCACTCACAGACATGAGGTTGAGTAGGTGGAAGTCTCTGGGCTCTCCTGACAGGATTGAAGCCGGAGGACGCCACACAGCCACTGGCAGACAGGAACAAGCGATACTCGAGGTCAAGGACAGAAAGCTGGTGTGTTCACTGGGATAGACAAGAGGAGAGGAGGTCACTAGCAAGCAGGGTCGAAACTAGAGAAACAGTCTGTGAAATAGTGCTGGAAGGTCTGACATGAAGCAAATGCAAATGACGATCTGCCAAGGAGTGAATGAACAACAGGAGTAAATGTACAGGCTTGATTACAGACGAGGTGCAGCTGAGAGTCCAGGTGAACAGAGTTAACTGATGAGGTGGGTGTGGCTGATCAGCAGGAGTGGAGCAAAGGTGTGGTGAATGGAAATTTACCAGCAGCAGGAGGGTAACGCCAGGTTCACACTGGACGAGGAAGCACCGCGATTAGCTGCGAAGCGCCGAGGAGCCGAGCCAGTTTCCTTTTCGGCCATGTTAACCAATGGTGTCGTTCACATAGGAAGCGTGGCGCTCTGCCCCGCTGTCGGCTCGTGCCGTGCAGAGATTGTTTCAGCGTCCGATCTATTTTCTCCACGTGCCGCGGCCGAATCTGTCAATCCGGGCAGGAAGTCAAACAAAGCAACAACGACAGTATCCGGTTTTCTAAATAAAGCATTTCAAAATAAAACTATTTTTCAATAATTAAACACGCCGTTCCACGAATGTGATGTGTGTGTGTGTGTCCAATCAGAGCACGAGATGAATACACAGGTACGTACATACGTACGTGTACACACACACACAAAAGAGAGAGAGGGACACAGAGTGGGCTTGTCATACACATGCAAACAGTGAGAAAAAACAGCTCCACAGAGGAGCCGAGTAGCAGAGCCGCTTGCCGACCGTCACGGAGAAGTACGCTACTGGTGTGAACTGAAGGGCTGTGGCACGCGCGAGAATTTCCAAGCGTGGCGCTTCCGCGTCCAGTGTGAACCTGGCCTAACAGAGCAGACTGTGACAGCATTTTTTTTTTTAAAGTATATTTTTTCAGGCTTTTTTGCCTTTAATGGACAGGTTAGTAGAGATAGACAGGAAACAGGAGGCAGCGAGAGGAGAATGAGGATAAGACAGCTCGGTGAGGGATTCGAACCGGGGTCGCCTGCAGCGAGGACTGTAGCCTCTACACATGGGGTGGGTGCTCTACCCACTGAGCTACGCTCAACCCTGTGACAGCGTTTTTAATATGAAAAATTATGAATATCTAAGCTGGGGTGATAATCAGTCGACCCCCACTGTACAGTGTAACACCTGCAGACTGCCAGCTAATGTCAATCAAACACTGATACAACCCCAAGCAGACTGAGACACAAACATTTCTGATATTTTCCTTTTTTCTTCATTCTAATACAAAACTACTAATAATATATTTAAAAACATGCTGACATTATTTTCAAATGCAAAGAAGGAAAATAAATGTGATTTCAATTTGACTTTTTATTAAAACACATAAAACACACTAACGTGTTGTAAAAGCAGTAGTTAGTGGGAGTAAATTATGTTGCTGAAATAGAAGGAAAGAGTGATTATACAGGCAACTTTATTTATTTCAGTAACAGACAATTTAAAGTGTTTTACAGAAAACATAAAAAGCATCAAGAAAAAATTTAAAAGAAACACAAAACTTCATAAAAAGACATCTGGAGAAATAAAAGACAAATGAAGAGGACAAAGATGTAATTTAAAACTTTTAAATTGAATCAAATCATCAGAAAAATGTGAGAGTTTATGCTGCATCCATCGAGTCCTTCCTGACAGAATAAATCAAGTCAAATCACAGACTGGTTGAACTGGGCAGCTCCCAGTGTGACTCTGTGGATCAGTGTGGAAATGTTCATTATTGATTGTTGATTTGTTTTCCAACAGTGCTGCAGGATGGAAACATTGGTCTCATCAATGCACAAATCCCCATTTATACAAGAACTGAAGGAGAAAGTATCACAGTTCCATGTTACTTTAAGACGACTGGAAGCTGTAATTACTTCTGTAAGGACGAATGTAAAGGATACATTCTTACAGCGTATGGTGACAGAGCTCAAAGTGGCAGATACAGCATGAGATATTATGAGACAAGTAGACAAAGTCTTCTGCATGTGACCATCACACAGCTGAGAAAATCTGACTCTGGATATTACAGGTGTGGTTTGAACAGTTACCGTTCGGGTCCACACAAGCAGTTTGAGCTCGTCGTCACAGATGGTGAGTTTCTACTGAAAGTCATGAAAATGTTTCTTCATGTGTCTGGAGGTCAGAGGAAACATTTTTCTGACTGCAGTTGATATTTTAATAACCTGATATTTGGTCTAATAATCACTGTGAAGATTAATACAGTCAGTGTTCATTTACTGTCTCAGTGTTTTTAGGAATGAAAATTTAAATTTAAAGTTACCATCGTTTTTATAAGCAGCTAAAGGAGCATTTTATGTCTCTCATCAGGATTTATTTTGTATCAGTGTATTTCTTTTTTATTGTTCACAGCTCCGCCCCCTTCAAAACCAAAGTCGACTGTCAGACCTGCCCCACCACCAACAACAACAACACCACCACCACCACCAACAACAACACCATCACCAACAACATCACCAACAACACCACCAACATCACCAACAACATCACCACCAACATCACCAACAACATCACCAACAACATCACCAACAACACCATCACCACCAACAACACCACCACCACCACCAACAACAACATCACCAACAACACCAACAACACCACCAACATCACCAACAACATCACCAACAACACCATCACCACCAACAACACCACCACCAACAACAACAACATCACCAACAACAACACCACCACCAACAACAACCCCAACACCACCACCACCAACAACATCACCAACAACAACACCACCACCAACAACAACCCCACCACCACCACCAACCCCAACACCACCACCACCAACAACATCACCAACAACAACACCACCACCAACAACAACCCCACCACCACCACCACCAACAACATCACCAACAACAACAACACCACCACCAACAACCCCAACACCACCACCACCAACAACATCACCAACAACAACACCACCACCAACAACAACCCCACCACCACCAACAACAACATCACCAACAACCCCACCACCACCAACATCACCACCAACAACAACACCACCAACGCAGAGGCTCAGAAGAAGCTCAGCACCTTCAACATCTCCTACTCAAACTTATTCAGGTGGTTTTTTTCAGCAGTACACACATTTGGCCAGATGCAAGAAACACTCGTACGCACAGATTTGTTATTAAATCATGCGTATGAGTGATTTATGAGGATTTGCCGCATTCACCAATTTTCTTGTATTTAGGATTTTGTCTTAGGGACAAACAAAACTCATGAGTGGTGCAGAGATCTGTCGTAACTGTTACGTACAACCAAAGCAGTAAAACATGACTTGATGCTATCTAACTGTTTAATCGCCGTGTGCGAACGATATGATGTCTTTTGGAGGGACTAACATTTTTTCGGGGGGGCACTGACGTTGTATAGATTGGCTAATCACATAGAAAGGGGGATTCCTGTCGGACAGAGGTCAGTAATAGGTGGATCTGGACCCAGACACCGTCCTATCTAGACCTGGACCTGTATCTGATGAAATATTGAGGATTGTTAAAGTTTGTCAGAGTGTTTCTATTTTAACGGGCGCAGCTTCTCCAGATATTACGGTTAAAGTGACAATTTGTAATCAATTTACAGTAGGTTTTTTCTTGCTTCATTCATACGTGGTATGCAGTAAAAAAAACAAACATACTTAGACACTGCTGACATACTCAATCTTTTCACGTGACACTAATCAGCCAATCAAATCCGTGCATTGCGACACACAGAGACTCGACTGTCAGTGAGATACACAGAGAAAATGGTTTATATGTGTTGAGATGTTTTGTTATAATTTCTAATATTCTACTGTATTTAAGTCTACAATCTGCCCACTAGACACAGATGCTGATGTAACAATGCTGCTTCAAGCCACTGAAAAATAACATGGACACAAGTAATCATTAACTTGTTTAACAAATACATGTTTATGGTTATAAAATACTTTTACAGTGATATTGATTCGTAAGCAGAAATACTTACAGATTTAATCCCGATTCCTCACATTAATCATCCGCCACACCTGTCAAAAACAGAAAAAAGTTAAAGCAGTTTAAGAGACATTCTAGTAAAATACACTGGTTCAGACACTGTCCAGAGTTAATGTTAGAAAGAAGAAGAAAAAAAAAACCCACAGTGGTTCAACAACAGGTCTGGACCTGCCGGGTGTGATGGGAAGGATGAACCTGTATCAGCCTGTCTGATGGAGAGCCATATTCAAATCTGACCACTTATCTCTAACCAGATATCGTCAAAGTGTGGTGCGGAATGTAAAAAATACAAACATGTTGTTGTATCTGGCCCATCGTGTGCAAAAAGAAAAACTAAATCCTCCAATGCTGATGAACCTCCTGAGTTTCCAGCATGTTTAAGCTGATGTGACAGTTAATGTGTAAATCTGCCTCTTGTGCCCAAAACATTCCACACTGAGCAGTAGCTCCCCTACTGCAGCAGTTTGAACTAGTTTGAACACTGTGTTTCTCAACCAGGTATGATCTTGTATCTGGCTGTTTCTGTGGCTGCTGTCCTGTTGGCTGTTTTTCTACCGCTCCTGTACAAATGGAAGAAAAGAAGCTCTAATGGTGAGTTACCTTCCTATTCTAACTCTTTCAATAATTACAAATGAAGAGCAATGAAAACACCTTTGTTGTTCTTTGTCTTCCACAGATGTGAACAGCAGGGGCCATTTAACCAACATAAACATGGAGGTGACTTTATTACTTTGCATCATGGTATCTCTGCTCAAAATGTTTAAATAATATAAATTGCACTGTTGTTTTTTTCAGTCCATCGTCCATAAGAATTCTGCTCCAGTCTCCACATTGGGAGAGTCTGACTACGAGAATGACAATCCATCCTCCACCTACGAGACCCTCAATCCAGTCTCCTGACCAGACGTACTCCACAATCAGACAGCAAATATGATACTTGTTTTGGATTTGGATAAATCATACCACAAAGAATATAGCTGTGGTTTATTTTGAGCACATCTTCCTGCTTTATTATCTAAAATATCATCCACTGTTCTCCCATGATGTCTCTAATCTCCATTAAAGGAACACACCACCATATTCAGTTGTATGCAGACTTTGTTTTATTGTATATTGACAATCCGCTGTAATGTATCCCATAAATACTGTCCGTTTCTGAGCATTACAGCAAACTTTCCGGTTTTAAAATAAACTGGCAGAAATCAGCAATGTGTTATACCCTTGTCCCTAATAGATGTGGTTTATTTTGAGGACATCTTCCTTCTTTAATATCTAAAATATCCTGATCTAATGCCTGTACCTTTTTATATTTCCATTCCCTTTTCTGATGTACTTACTTTATTTTTGTATTGTTTTATTGATGTTTATTGATCTGTGTTAACTGGCACATGCATCACTGTTTTAATGCTATGCTCTATACCTACTGCAAATGTATATATAATACTGCTGTACTAAATATAAAACTGGGAAGTATCTTTGAGTCTTTGTGAGTGGATTTGAAATATAGCACAATCTCACAGAAACTACTGTGAAGCAAATAAAACAGAAGAAATGCAACAAATCTATACCAACACATTAAATTATTTAATAAATTGTTTGCTTTTATCAGCTTTTTGCAGAGATGCACTTTTCTTTTACAAATAAATAACTGAGGGAGTTTGTGTTGGTTTTCTTTCTTGTGCTACTGTAACAGGTTTGGATCAGGTGTGGATAATGATGAGTCAGGGCTTGTTTTCCTGCATTTATTTGCTCCTGCAGAAGACATAAAAACACTTCTGCACTTTCTGCTCCCTCATCAATGCAACACAGCACTGAGCTGACGATGACCTACGGAAACCCAGGAGGTACAGAAAGAGGTGACAGCCAAAAAGGTAGTTTACTCAGGAAACACAAAGAACAATAACAATAAATTAATTAACCTGATTAATCCAGGTGTGTCTGACCATTGTTGTTGTCACTAGTGAGGTCAGACACACCTGGATCCAATAATGTAAGACAGGAAATAAAGGAGCTGTACTGAGCTCAGGAAGTATCAAAATGGGCCAATTTTAGCAGATATTTTAATGGTTCCGCTTATTAAGAAATATTTATATTATTAATATATTATTATATTATGCATGCATGATATGCCTGTTTCCCATTTTCCCCTCTAGGGGTGTGTTTGTGTGTACACAACTATGTTTGTCTGTGCGTGTGTGTGTGTGTGTGTGTGTGTGTGTGTGTGTGTGTGTGTGTGTGTGTGTGTGCGTGCATTCCTGACATGCACACTCACTCACTGTGTGTGCCAGCATGATTTCTGCACATACACCACACACACTTAAAAGGGAAAAAGTGAAAGAGCCATGTAAATAAAGAAGTAACAGATGTTTAAGGAAAGTAATTTTAAACTTATGATTACAGACAATATGTCAAACAAAACAAAAAAACAGGGAGTAGAGAAGAGGTTAAGAAAGAAACAGAAAGGAAAATAAAGGATGTCAATGAGGGAATCTGTAAATACAATCAGTGGGTAAAGGAGAGGAAGAGGGGAGCATGAGGTTATTATAGGAAGACAGTCCAGAGAAGCCAAAAAGTGATCACACACACTCTTGCAAGAGCATGGAATATTTTTATGAAATAGTTGTTTTGATGTAATTTAACTTTAATATTATATTGTTATAGTGCATAGATGTGTTAGATTGTTTTATTAGAAATTACTGTTTCCTTTGCAATTATAGTGGCCCATTTTTACTGATCAGCCGGCCCATTTTACCTTAACACTGCTGATCTAGAAATTGTGGGGTAGTTCATCTTTCAACAGCTGTAGGGCCTAAACAATTATATTTTCTTACATAAATTCCACACAAAAATATTGAAAACAATGATAAGAATACCAATAAATGTCATACATTGTTCTTTTGTTAGTTTCCCATGCCATTAACCAAAAAGTGGCCCAATTTAGCTGATATCACCTAGTATATATATATAGAGCTCAGCCCTGAGAATGAAGGGTTAAAATAAAGACTTGCCACTACATCTAGCAACGCGGAACTTGAAATGAGGAAGTTCACAAGTTTGTCCGTGTATTAGACGGAAGATACTGAAGTCATAGCAGCAGTTTTCAGCAGTTTAAGGATTTTTCTACATCAGAAACAACTTCAGAATGAATATCCAACCTGTTCTGCTCTTCTGCTTCTTATCAGGTGAGGACCGATTACCCGACTGTGTTGTTGCTGAGTAAAATGTGTTGCAGTGTGTAAAGTAGGGTGACCATATTTTGATTTCCAAAAAAGAGAACACTCAGCCCGGCCACGAGATAGCCTACTTAAATGATACTCGCAGTTTACTCAAAGATTCCTTATAATTTTAATATACTTAAAGTTTTTATGTATGGGTAGAATATTATATTATATTACAAAATAATATCTCTCAAAGACAGAAATTCAGATAGGCTTCTCAGAGGTTACTGAACTTTATATGTATATATATATATATATATATATATATATATGTAGAATCTAATGTAAAATAGTGACAGAAATAATGTCTCTTCTGTGTTAGTAAAAATCAACTTGTAAAATAATAGCTCTCTTTTCAAGTCTTAGTGGACAAATAAATAAATAAATAATATGAAATAATGTTCTAAATAATACATCTTCTGTATTAGAAAATCCAACTTTAACAAAATATTTCTCACTAAATTTTCAGTGTAATGTAAAATAATAAAAAAGTACCCTCACAAGATACTAGCCTACTTCAATAAACAAAAAACTAAATCTTTAGTTATCTTCTTCATCCTCCTTGTCTACCCATCCATATTTTGCTGTAGAGCAGAGGCCTGTACTACGAAGCTGGATATTCTCTTATCGAGGTAACTTCAGGGTTAACCCTGGGTTTTCCGTCCTACGACGCTGGTTCACTTCTTACCGGGGTAAATCACCATGGTAACTCATGCTGGGTTTACACCAAATGTTTTTCACAGTCCCAGACTAAAGACTGACAGTATTTGGTAAATCTGAGGAGTCTAACTGGAGTCGCGGCGCGCTCCCGTCATCTCGATCGTTAAATTTAAGGCGATAATCTGCAGTCTGCGACTGCGTTTCATACCAGTCTTTACCTAGTCTTGGGTTTGCGATAATATCAAACGTGTTATTTTAAATATCAGCAGGGTCCGATCACCCTCTGACGGAGATTTGTGCTTCGTATTTGTGCTTCAATATTAACTGACTCTTTAAGAAAAGGACACTCCATGTCTGACACCTCCTTCAGTCTGCGGGCTTCAACTAAAAAGGAGGAGAAATTCAGGGTTAGTTGAAGAAAACCTGCCAGCGAGCAGGTTAGGTTCACGGAGTATGTTGCCAGGGTAACTGACTCAGAGTTAAGCTGAACTGGCTTTGTGAAACCGAAAAACCAGAGTTTCCCTCATCTCAGGGTTAACTAACTCAGAGTTTTCACTAAACCTGCTAGACCTTCACTAGACCTGAAACAGGCCCCAGGCCTCTGGTGTGTCTGTTTCTCTGTGTCCATATGAGCTGTGAGGTCCCCGGCACCTTTATTGGACACAGACACATATGTACCACCTTTGCACACAGTGTACTCAGCCTGTCCCGACCGAGTCGGTAAACTGGAATTTTTTTTCACAGTTCATCTGTGAACGTGCATTTGCGCTTTGGCATCTTGAACACTTCAGCTGCACCGCTGGTGTCTGCTGCTTTCTTGTTGTGAGTTTTGGAGATCCGCCCACAGGGCAGCCTCTCGGGGATTATGTCATACACACTAACCCAAACAATGACAACCGGGGGAGGGGGTGGGGGGGCACCCACATATACACACATATACACACACACACAAGGAAAACCCATAGACTGTATGGGAAAACCGGACATTATCATCAATTAATAATAAAACCCCGGACGCCCCGGACAGGATGTAAAAAGTGGACATGTCCGAGCAAAAGAGGTCGTTTGGTCAGCCTAGTGTAAAGGTCTTACACTGTGTTGGAGTAGCCTATATACTGATTGCTGATGACAATTTGAATCTGACAACTGCTCAGGATCTTTTTCTTTTTGTTTTGTGGACACTGGGAAGAGTAGCTGTTGCCTAGCGTGATGGCTAATGGGGATCGTAATTAACTAAACTAAACTAAACTCCTAATATTGATGAACTTGTGAAGGATGAGCAGTATCAGGTCATTGGAGCAAGTTAAACTGTGAGGAGCCTATTTTATTTAAAATACTGCTTCAGAGGTTTTTCCATCCTGACCAGATTACAGTCCTCTGAAAAGCAATGAATACATGTTGTGGTCATATTTAAACCTTTATACATTTAACATTGTCCATCAGCAGATTCTGTGCAAAATAATCTGTAAAAGACGTAATGTTGAAATTATTCATTTTTTGTAAGACATCTCAGACTGTTCATCTGTTCTGTAAATAGATGGTTTATTATAGTAAAGTTATAACATATATGTTATATATATTATTTATAGAGTATTATCTAATGGTTTTACTGGTCTGGCCCACTGGAGATCAGGTTGAGCTGTATGTGGCCCTTGAACTAAAATGAGTTTTACACCCCTGCTTTAAATGAACATCTGTTTAATGGAATGTGTCTTTATAACATGAAATATCTGAACAATACATTTAAAAAACTGCATCATATAATTAGCTTCCAAATCATAACAAGTTAATGATGTATTACAAACTGAATGGACGGGCAGTTGATCCCAATCATATGAAAAATGATGAATATCTAAGCTGATTATCAATTTGGGTGATTATCAGTCGAACAGAGCAGACTGTGACAGCATTTTTAATATGAAAAATGATGAATATTTAAGCTGATTATCAGTCGACCCCCACTGTACAGTGTAACCTGCAGACTGCCAGCTAATGTCAATCAAACACTGATACAACCCCAAGCAGACTGAGACACAAACATTTCTGATATTTCCCTTTTTCTTCATTCTAATACAAAACTACTAATAATATATTTAAAAAATATGCTGATATTATTTTCGAATGCAAAGAAGGAAAATAAATGTGATTTCAATTTGACTTTTTATTAAAACACATAAAACAAACTAACGTGTTGTAAAAGCAGTAGTTAGTGGGAGTAAATTATGTTGCTGAAATAGAAGGAAAGAGTGATTATACAGGCAACTTTATTTCAGTAACAGACAATTCAAAGTGTTTTACAGAAAACATAAAAAGCATCAAGAAAAGATTTAAAAGAAACACAAAACTTCATAAAAAGACATCTGGAGAAATAAAAGACAAATGAATGAGGACAAAGATGTAATTTAAAATATTTAAATTGAATCAAATCATCAGAAAAATGTGAGAGTTTATGCTGCATCCATCGAGTCCTTCCTGACAGAATAAATCAAGTCAAATCACAGACTGGTTGAACTGGGCAGCTCCCAGTGTGACTCTGTGGATCAGTGTGGAAATGTTCATTATTGATTGTTGATTTGTTTTTCAACAGTGCTGCAGGATGGAAACATTGGTCTCATCAATGCACAAATCCCCATTTATACAGGAACTGAAGGAGAAAGTATCATAGTTACATGTTACTTTCAGACGACTGGATGGTGGACGTACTTCTGTAAGGACACCCTCTGTAAACAATACATTCTTTCAACGTATGGTGACAGTTATCAAAGTGGCAGATACAGCATGAGATATTATAAGACAAGTACAGGAAGTCATCTGGATGTGACCATCACACAGCTGAGAAAATCTGACTCAGGACATTATTGGTGTGGTTTGAACTATTACTATTGGGGTACATACGCGAAGATTGGGATCACCGTCAGAGATGGTGAGTTTCTACTGAAAGTCATGAAAATGTTTCTTCATGTGTCTGGAGGTCAGAGGAAACATTTTTCTGACTGCAGCTGATATTTTAATAACCTGATATTTGGTCTAATAATCACCGTGAAGATTGATACAGTCATTTACTGTCTCACTGTTTTTAGGAATGAAAATAATAAACTGACTATTTTAACTTAATGTTACCATTATTTTTATAAGCAGCCGGTCAGCTAAAGGAACATTTTATGTCTCTCATCAGGATTTATTTTGTATCAGTGTGTTTCTTTTTTATTGTTCACAGCTCCGCCCCCTTCAAAACCAAAGTTGACTCCCAGACCTGCACCACCACCAACAACAACAACAACATCACCACCAACAACAACATCACCAACAACAACACCACCACCAACAACAACCCCAACACCACCACCACCAACAACATCACCAACAACAACACCACCACCAACAACAACCCCACCACCACCACCACCAACAACATCACCAACAACAACAACACCACCACCAACAACCCCAACACCACCACCACCAACAACATCACCAACAACAACACCACCACCAACAACAACCCCACCACCACCAACAACAACATCACCAACAACCCCACCACCACCAACATCACCACCAACAACAACACCACCAACGCAGAGGCTCAGAAGAAGCTCAGCACCTTCAACATCTCCTACTCAAACTTATTCAGGTGGTTTTTTTCAGCAGTACACACATTTGGCCAGATGCAAGAAACACTCGTACGCACAGATTCGTTCTTAAATCATGCGTACGAGTGATTTTCGAGGATTTGCCGCATTCACCAATTTTCTTGTATTTAGGATTTTGTCTTAGGGACAAACAAAACTCATGAGTGGTGCAGAGTAGACCTGTCGTACCTGTTACGTACAACCAAAGCAGTAAAACATGACTTGATGCTATCTAACTGTTTAATCGCAGTGTGCGAACGATATCATGTCTTTTGGAGGGACTAACATTTTTTCGGGGCACTGATGGCTGGCTAATCACATAGAAAGGGGGATTCCTGTACGACAGAGGTCAGTAATAGGTGGATCTGGACCCAGACACCGTCCTATCTAAACCTGGACCTGTATCTGATGAAATATTGAGGATTGTTAAAGTTTGTCAGAGTGTTTCTATTCTAACGGGCGCAGCTTCTCCAGATATTATGGTTAAAGTGACAATTTGTAATCAATTTACAGTAGGTTTTTTCTTGCTTCATTCATACGTGGTACGCAGTAAAAAAAACAAAGCAGATTTAGACACTGCTGACATACTCAATCTTCTCACGTAACACTAATCAGCCAATCAAACCCACGCATTGCGACACACAGAGACTCGACTGTCAGTGAGATACACAGAGAAGAGGGTTTATATGTGTTGAGATGTTTTGTTATAATTTCTAATATTCTACTGTATTTAAGTCTACAATCTGCCCACTAGACACAGATGCTGATGTAACAATGCTGCTTCAAGCTACTGAAAAATAACATGGACACAAGTAATCATTAACTTGTTTAACAAATACATGTTTATGTTTAACATGGCTATAAAATACTTTTACAGTGATATTGATTCGTAAGCAGAAATACTTACAGATTTAATCCCGATTTCTCACATTAATCATCCGCCACACCTGTCAAAAACAAACAATGGTTAGGAGAGCGCATTTCTCTGATGTAATCAGTGTGACACAGCAGAAAACATACTATCTGATCATCCCAACTAATGTTAGTTCACACCGGCACAGAAAGGAACAGGCAGCGCGTGTGATATGGAGAGGGCAGAAAAAAGTTAAAGCAGTTTAAGAGACATTCTGGTAAAATACACTGGTTGAGAGTGTCCAGAGTTAATGTTAGAAAGAAGAAGAAAAAAAAAACCCCACAGTGGTTCAACAACAGGTCTCAACCAACAGGATGAACCTGTATCAGCCTGTCTGATGGAGAGCCAGATTCAAAATAAATAAATAAATAAAGATCATAAACACATTACCTGCTCACCCCTACTGACCACTTATCTCTAACCAGATATCGTCAAAGTGTGGTGCGGAATGTAAAAAATACCAACATGTTCTTGCATCTGGCCCATCGTATGCAAAAAGAAAAACTAAATCCTCCAATGCTGATAAGCCTCGTGAGTTTCCAGCATGTTTACGCTGATGTGACAGTTAATGTGTAAATCTGTCTCTTGTGCCCAAAACATTCCACACTGAGCAGTAGCTCCCCTACTACAGCAGTTTAAACTAGTTTCAACACTGTGTTTCTCATCCAGGTATGATCTTGTATCCGGCTGTTTCTGTGGCTGTGGTGGTTGTCCTGTTGGCTGTTTTTCTACCGCTCCTGTACAAATGGAAGAAAAGAAGCTCTAATGGTGAGTTACCTTCCTATTCTAACGCTTTCAATAATTACAAATGAAGAGCAATGAAAACACCTTTGTTGTTCTTTGTCTTCCACAGATGTGAACAGCAGGGGTCATTCAACCGACATAAACATGGAGGTGACTTTATTACTTTGCATCATGGTATCTCTGCTCAAGATGTTTAAATAATATAAATTGCACTGTTGTTTTTTACAGTCCATCGTCCATAAGAACTCTGCTCCAGTCTCCACATTGGAAGAGTCTGACTACGAGAATGACAATCCATCCTCCGTCTACGAGACCCTCAATCCAGTCTCCTGACCAGACGTACTCCACAATCAGACAGCAAATATGATACTTGTTACTGTCCATTTCGGAGCATTACAGCAAACTTTCCAGTTTTAAAATGAACTGGCAGAAATCAGCTATGTGTTATACCCCTGTCCCTAATAGATGTGGTTTATTTTGAGGACATCTTCCTTCTTTAATATCTAAAATATCCTGATCTATTGCCTGCACCTTTTTATATTTCCATTGTTTTTTCTGATGTACTTACTTTATTTTTTTATTGTTGTTTATTGATCTGTGTTAACTGGCACATGCATCACTGTTTTAATGCTATGCTCTATACCTGCTGCAAATGTATATATAATACTGCTGTACTAAATATAAAACTGGGAAGTTATCTTTGAGTCTTTGTGAGTGGATTTGAAATATAGCACAATCTCACAGAAACTACTGTGAAGCAAATAAAACAGAAGAAAAGCAACAAATCTATACCAACACATTAAATTATTTAATAAATGGTTTGCTTTCATCAGCTTTTTGCAGAGATGCACTTTTCTTTTACAAATAAATAACTGAGGGAGTTTGTGTTGGTATTCTTTCTTGTGCTACTGTAATAGGTTTGGATCAGGTGTGGATAATGATGAGTCAGGGGTTGTTTTCCTGCATTTATTTGCTCCTGCAGAAGACATAAAAACACTTCTGCACTTTCTGCTCCCTCATCAATGCAACACAGCACTGTGTGATTTAGTTGATTTTCTTTCTTTCTTACACTTTACTAAATAAAAGCTATTAAAACAGACAGAAAACATTTTGTTTTTAACTAATAAATCTCAAACCATAATAACCAATATGGGAACAGTGACACCTAGTGGACAAAACAAAACACTGCATATGTGGGGTAAACACAGCGAAAATAATTACATTTAACAAAAGAAACACACCTGCAGAAGACATAAAAACACATGTACCAGTCTTCTGGACTCTTTCTACACTTCAACTCCTGAATAAGTAAAATAACAATGAGAAAATGTGCTAAAATGCTCTGCAGCGCTGTCTGGTTTACATTACGCAGCAGCCTGCCGTAGTACAAAAGGCGCGAAATCAAAAACATCCATAAAACGTATATTAACGGTTAAAACAACATAAAACAGCTACGTAATGTTAGCGGTATTTACATTATATAATATGTGCCAAACATGTCAACATAAATAGATCATTTTACAAAGAAAACGGTTAAAAATCACAGCAGCATTTCCTAACACAACTTTCCCTCATCCATTTTTTTTTTCAAAAACTTTATTGAAAAGTTCCGGTCAGGACAATGACCATTGGATAATACAAAACGAAGTCTGGCATCTCCACCTAAGAAAATAAATACATATATAGAGACAGAAAGTGCATGAAGAGCGTAAGTCAGTACAAGAGTAATTAAACATAATAATAAAAATAAATAAAATTAAAAGTAAAATTAAAAAATTAAAAACAGGCCCTCTACAGGCCCTTCACTATAAAGCATAACCCTACAAGAGAGTAGAAGCAGGAGAAGGGAGCCAAAACCGATCTTTTAAAAAAAAAAATACGACTGAAACTACTTCTAACTTGATGCATATGACTGGTATATAGGTTTACATGAGTATATGATAGATATTCTGAGTAACTAGGTTTAAACAAAGCATTTTGTTACACAGACGTATGAAAGTTTCTCCACTAAAGCACACCAGCACAACATGAAAAGAAGTCAAACTAAACATGAATCCCTCTCGATGCATTTGGCAGGTCTGGTCTGTCCTCATGCACTTCATGGTTTTATAGATCACACCATGATTTTTACCCTTCATCCTGTTTGTATCTACCTTTCCTTCCTTGTATTCCTTCAGGTTTCCAAATACATTATGATTCATCGTGTGTCATCTCTACACAATAACAGTACTGGATATAATTAATGTGAGGATCTGTGAGCTACATCTACAGCTACACACACTTATATATAAACAGTATATCTTCTGTTTAAGTTTACACATTTGGCTGATAAGTGTTATTAATTCAGCAGCAGCCCCTTGTGGCCAAAATGAATATTACAACAAAAACTGGCAAAACTTTTCTTCCCACTTATTTCACAGATGAAAAAGAAAATTAAGGAACTTTAAACTATAAAACAGATAACCAGTTTTCTTTTCTCACTTGCCTTTTAGGGCTTCTGTACATTTAATTTCTAAACACAGCACAAAGTCACCATTTTAAGTTTACTGTTAAGAGGAAGTAAGAGAGTATGTTATACATAGTATATATATATATATATAGCTCAGCCCTGAGAATGAGGGCATGAGAGAGAGCAGGAAGTCATGTTTAAATAAAGACTTACTATGTTATTGAGCAATGAGGAAATTAAAGTGAGGAAGTTCACAAGTGTGTCCGTGTATCAGACGGAAGATACTGAAGTCATAGCAGCAGTTTTCAGCAGTTTAAGGATTTTTCTTCATCAGAAACAACTTGAGAATGAATATCAAGCCTGTTCTGCTCTTCTGCTTCTTATCAGGTGAGGACTGATTACCCGACTGTGTTGTTGCTGAGTAAAATGTGTTGCAGTGTGTAAAGGTGTTACTGGTATTACACTGTGTTGGAGCGTATACTGATTACATGACTTGACCACAACGTCACAGTTGAAACGCAACCTAACCTCCTAAGATGTGAGCTTTTGTTTGTTGTGTATTTTTAATTTCTCATAGATATTTGGGGTCAGTAGAATTTTAAGTTAAAAAACTAAGCATTATCATTGAACAGGAAGTAATTTTGCATGAATGATAATACTTCCTGATTACCCGTGTGATAGCTTGTTGCTAAAATTAGTCATATTTGTATTGCATAATCAAACTATAAATGTTATTAAGCATAAAACAAACAAGTTTCAACCATAAAATGTGATACGTTTTGTACCTGGTCCACTTTTGTCTGGGGATTGGCTGTTGATTGATGAGGCCAAGATCCCTGCCATCTCATTTTTACACCATAAAGTACTTTTGCTGCCACCAGGTGGCCCAAAACAACGTGTATGAATGAGGAAAAGAAGTCAAAGTTCATCAGAATGAAGTAAAAGGTCCAGCAAACTCAAAATGTAAAGTCTGCATATGAGGATGCAGAGTCACATGAGGTTAAAGTCAGTTGAAACAGGTGTAGTCTGAAGCTACAGCTGGTCATTTTTACCCTTTTAACACAAACATCATTGTTTAACTTGCATTGCATCGACAAAATCGAGCTACGTCAGAGATCTAAAGCTGTTTTCAGTTCCTCACTGATTCCCTCCTGTGGTTTATCATTTAAGATCATTTTATTATCAGAAAGAACCTAATCATGTGGTGGATTAATAAAACAAATATATTCTGGACAATTTCTAACCTTGACTATTTCATTTGGCCAAACCTCTTGTACAACTAGTTGAATACAAGCAATAGTTTAATTAGTTAAAGACACCACACACACTGATGAGTCTAAAACAGAGACACTAACTCCTCCCTTCACACATTTTAGACTGGTTTCACACATACAGTGGGCGTATGTGTCACAAGTCTTTGTTGGTTTCCTGTTTTTCTAAAATCAATTTTTGTGTAGTTTGTTTTCCCCTTCTCGTTTTCCAGGACAGACCAAATTCACCACGCACACCAGGCCTGGCCATTAATTTAATAAAATGGACAAATTAACCCCAAGACTGCAAAAATGTGCTCTCTAGCGCCACCTAGAAACACTAAAACAGCCACTACGCCTGATAGGAATGTCGTAGAAAGATCAAACCAAAACTCAATTATTTGTCTTATCAAGACCTACAAATCACGCGCTGACACCCCTGACCTAAATCCAACAGGAAGTGCACAGTTTGCCTTTTAAATGTATGATTTTTGATGATTTTTCAGGCATTTCAAAATATATACATTATTCCTGCATTCTTTCAGCTACAAGAAAAAAAGACACAAAAACAATAGGGTCCTTGCCTCCAGGCCTTTCGGCTCGGTCCCTAATGATGTATTACAAACTGAATGGACGGGCAGTAAACTTTTAAGATAGCTGATAGTCGGACTGTGCCAGAGAGTGTTGGCTGCATCAGAGGAGAGCATGTTGCAGAGCGGGAACCTTTTATAAAATCAGCTGGCTGATAAAAACATGTTGATCGCAAGAATATGAAAAATGATGAATATCTAAGCTGATTATCAATTTGGGTGATAATCAGTCGACCCCCACTGTACAGTGTAACACCTGCAGACTGCCAGCTAATGTCAATCAAACACTGATACAACCCCAAGCAGACTGAGACACAAACATTTCTGATATTTTCCCTTTTTCTTCATTCTAATAACACAAAACTACTAATTATATATTTAAAAATATGCTGACATTAATTTTGAATGCAAAGAGGGAAAATTACGGAAGCGCTGAGCTGCCAAGCCCAATATATATTTGGCTCAGTATCATGTTATTACGTGAAAAGTTTCATGTTATAACGTGATATTTATCATGTTATAACGTGATAATTATCACGTTATTTCATGATGTGAAATTATCATGTTATAACATGAAAATATCACGTTATTTCGTGATATGCAATTATCACGTTATTCTGAGATAATACATTATCACGTTATTCTGAGATATGCAACTATCACGTTATTCTGAGATAATACATTATCACGTTATTCTGAGATAATACATTATCACGTTATTCTGAGATAACACATTATCACGTTATTCTGAGATATGCAACTATCACGTTATTTCATATTAAGCATTCATCATGTTATTTCATGATATTAGGCCATTCAGCACTCCAACACTTCACAGGTTCAGTTCAAGGACCATGGCTCGTCTACATGACTTGATTCAGTTCTATTTCAAGCTTGGTTTAAGACATGGTGACATTCTACAGTTGTTGAACACTGTAGATGGTATTGTTGTCAGTATGCGCACTCTCCGAAGGATTTTGAAAAGCATGGGGTTGTACCGAAGAAAGAATGAATCCGACCCGCTTGACGTTGCATCATTTCTCATTAAGAAATAACATGATAATTTCACGTTATAACGTGAAAATACCATATCATGTAATAACATGATGGTTTCCTATCATGAAATAACCTGATATATATCACGTTATGACGTAATAAATATCACGTTATAACGTGTTACTGAGTCAAACTATATTTACATGGTTGGCAGCTCTACGTCGCCGTAGAAAATAAATGTTATTTCAGTTTGACTTTTTATTAAAACACATCAAACACACTAACGTGTTATAAAAGCAGTAGTTAGTGGGAGTAAATTATGTTGCTGAAATAGAAGGAAAGAGTGATTATACAGGCAAGTTTATTTCAGTAACAGACAATCCAAAGTGTTTTACAGAAAACATAAAAAGCATCAAAAGATTTAAAAGAAAAACTTCATAAAAAGACATCTGGAGAAATAAAAGACAAATGAACGAGAACAAAGATGTAATTTAAAACTTTTAAATTGAATCAAATCATCAGAAAAATGTGAGAGTTTATGCTGCATCCATCGAGTCCTTCCTGACAGAATAAATCAAGTCAAATCACAGACTGGTTGAACTGGGCAGCTCCCAGTGTGACTCTGTGGATCAGTGTGGAAATGTTCATTATTAATTGTTTTTTTTTCCAACAGTGCTGCAGGATGGAAACATTGGTCTCATCAATGCACAAACCCCCATTTATACAAGAACTGAAGGACAAAGTATCACAGTTACATGTTACTTTTGGACGACTGGAAGCTGGAGGTACTTCTGTAAGGTTGAATGTAAAGAATACATTCTTGGAACATATGGTGACCGTTATCAAAAAGACAGATACAGCATGAGATATTATGAGACAAGTAGCGGAAGTCTTCTGGATGTGACCATCACACAGCTGAGAAAATCTGACTCTGGATATTACAGGTGTGGTTTGGACAGTTACCAGTTGGCTCCATACAAGCACTTTGATATCATCGTCACAGATGGTGAGTTTCTACTGAAAGTCATGAAAATGTTTCTTCATGTGTCTGGAGGTCAGAGGAAACATTTTTCTGACTGCAGCTGATATTTTAATAACCTGATATTTGGTCTAATAATCACTGTGAAGATTGATACAGTCAGTGTTTATTTACTGTCTCAGTGTTTTTAGGAATAAAAATAATAAATAGATTATTTTAATTTAATGTTACCATTGTTTTTATAAGCAGCCGGTCAGCTAAAGGAGCATTTTATTTCTCTCATCAGGATTTATTTTGTATCAGTGTGTTTCTTTTTTATTGTTCACAGCTCCACCCCCTTCAAAACCAAAGCCGACTGTCAGACCTTCAACCCCACCAACACCAACACCACCACTACCAACACCACCACCAACACCAACAACAACACCACCACCAACACAGAGTTTCAGAGGAAGCACCACACCTTCATCTTCCACTAAAACCACCAACCAGCAGCAAACTGAGACAACAGCTGGAGGTTCAGGTACATTTACTAGGGGTTAGCATCTCTCCAATAAGACAATCTGATATATCTAGATATATGGAGTACGATACGAATCAGGAACGATACGTATTAAAGTGGAACGATTCGGTTCAATACTATTCGATGGGATTTCTATACGATACAATACGATTGGATATGATGTAATCTGATAGTTCTTTGTTTAAATTAAACATTCATTTTACATTATAAATTAACAAGTCAATCCTGTAAATGTGCCATTGCTTACCTTCAAATATAAATATTTTATAAAAGACCAGAGAACTAGTCTTTTTGTTCAGTTCAGAACCATGTCATTGTGTTTATGACTGTAATACATTGCATGTTGAGAACTTTGCAAAGCCCCTCTGTCAATGAAAACAAACTTAATATTCAATTTTATTATTGGCACAAACTAGAACCAAAGAAACTAGTAAAGGAGGTAAAGAAATAAAACAGAGTTCTGTGTAGACTCAGATCAGAGAATAACAGTTTAAACAGACATCCCTTTCAATGTTTTAATTCATAAGTGCTGAGCCAACACAAGAGAGTAAAACCTGGATCCAGCCTGACATTTCCAGTAAAACTTCAAAACCTATAAATATTATTTTACTTTTGGAAACAGACAGATGACTATTCATTTTAATGCAGTTTGCTCCTCTCTCACTGCGGACTGACGCGCTGTAGATTGGAGTAGGATGACGCCCAGAGGTGATTTCGTTAGAGAGGTTTGTCTCTCTTTATTATACAAAGATGCTGAACTTTGTTCTCTATTATAATGTAAAACACAACAAAGTTAGCAGAGTGTTCAGACTTCAGAGCTGTGCTCATACTGTCACTGCGTTGCACTTTTACACATCTGCTGTGGCTCAGTTTGGTCTGTAAATACTGAAACATCTCAGCAACTAGTGTCTGAAATACTTCAAAACACTGAATCAGCACACACCTCTGAACTCTTCTGGTTTTCTTTTTATTTCTCCGTATGACATACTACAGCAGTAACAGCTTATCAATAATAAGCTGCAGACACAGCTGTTTACAGGACATTATCGTTCATACTGTGGATAATCACACCGTTATTATAGTTTGTGCTGTTTTACACTCCTACATACTGCAGCGGTTTTTGTCTACTGTTCCGTTCTTCTAGTAAAATTCAAATCTCTTCCAAACTTTGGATTTCAGACTTTAAGTTGCATCATGTCTTTTACTTGTTGTGACGATTAATGTTATATTCATGGGAAAGCGAGAAAGTGACAGAGCTTCAGAAAGGAGCAGACGGAGCTTTCAGCAGCTGCATCAAACCGATTCATAACTTCATTTTTTTCAAATTAAGAAATAACCCTGCCTCTGGTGGACAAACTATATAACAGGGTTCCTGTTTCTAAAATACATGGGACATATCATCTATGGTATTTCTGAACTGTAATTTCAGTCATCAGTTTTGGAACTTGATTTTTATCATGCTTTTGATATCTTGTATACTTGTTTAGAAAGTTTAAGTTTCATTTTTCATGGTTCAGGGTTCAATAAACATGTTTCTGATTCTGACTTTATAAACTGCAGTAGCTCCCCTACTGCAGCAGTTTGAACTAGTTTCAACACTGTGTTTCTCATCCAGGTATGATCTTGTATCTGGCTGTTTCTGTGACTGTGATTGTCCTGTTGGCTGTTTTTCTACCGCTCCTGTACAAATGGAAGAAAAGAAGCTCTAATGGTGAGTTACCTTCCTATTCTAACTCTTTCAATAATTACAAATGAAGAGCAATGAAAACACCTTTGTTGTTCTTTGTCTTCCACAGATGTGAACAGCAGGGGCCATTTAACCGACATAAACATGGAGGTGATTTTATTACTTTGCATCATGGTATCTGTGCTCAAAATGTTTAAATAACAGAAGAGAGTCTGGGCTGTTATAATGGCTGTGTATCTCATGTGTGTAATCATTCCTCATCACTTTGGTAAATTGTACTGTTGTGTTTTTCAGTCTGTCATCTATGAGAACTCTGTTCCAGTCTCCACATTGGGAGAGTCTGGCTACGAGAATGACAATCCATCCTCCGCCTACGAGACCCTCAATCCAGCCACCGTGTCTCCTGACCAGACGTACTCCACGATCGGACAGCAAATATGATACTTGATTTGGATTTGGATAAATCATACCACAAATAATATAGTGGTGGTTTATTTTGAGCACATCTTCCTTCTTTAATATCTAAAATATCCTGATCTATTGCTTGTACCTTTTTATATTTCCATTGTTTTTTCTGATGTACTTACTTTATTTTTGTATTGTTTTATTGTTGTTTTTGATCTGTGTTAACTGGCACATGCATTCCTGTTTTAATGCTATGCTCTATACCTACTGCAAATGTATAATACTGCTGTACTAAATATAAAACTGGGGAGTTATCTTTGAGTCTTTGTGAGTGGATTTGAAATATAGCACAATCTCACAGAAACTACTGTGAAGCAAATAAAACAGAAAAAAAGCAACAAATCTATATCAACACATTCAATTATTTAATAAATTGTTTGCTTTCATCAGCTTTTTGCAGAGATGTACTTTTCTTTTACAAATAAATAACTGAGGTAGTTTGTGTTGGTATTCTTTCTTGTGCTACTGTAACAGGTTTGGATCAGATGTGGATAATGATGAGTCAGGGGTTGTTTTCCTGCATTTATTTGCTCCTGCAGAAGACATAAAAACACTTCTGCACTTTCTGCTCCCTCATCAATGCAACACAGCACTGTGTGATTTAGTTGATTTTCTTTCTTTCTTACATTTTACTAAATAAAAGCTATTAAAACAGACAGAAAACACTTTGTTTTTAACTAATAAATCTCAAACCATAATAACCAATATGGGAACAGTGACACCTAGTGGACAAAACAAAACACTGCATATGTGGGGTAAACACAGCGTAAAATAATTACATTTAACAAAAGAAACACACCTGCAGAAGACATAAAAACACATGTACCAGTCTTCTGGACTCTTTCTGTACTTTCTGCTCCTGAATAAGTAAAATAACAATGAGAAAATGTGCTAAAATGCTCTGCAGCGCTGTCTGGTTTACATTACGCAGCAGCCTGCCGTAGTACAAAAGGCGCGAAAACAAAAACATCCATAAAACGTATATTAATGGTTAAAACAACATAAAACAGCTACGTAATGTTAGCGGTATTTACATTATATAATATGAGCCAAACATGTCAACATAAATAGATCATTTTTCAAAGAAAACGGTTAAAAATCACAGCAGCATTTCCTAACACAACTTTCCCTCATCAATGCAACACAGCACTGTGAGGAGCTGACGATGACCTACGGAAACCCAGGAGGGACAGAAAGAGGTGACAGCCAAAAAGGAAACACAAAGAAAAATAACAATAAAATAAAACAACTAATTGAAATAAAATACACAAAGATTCAACAAAATCAATAAATGATCAATCAATCCTCAAATACAAAAATTATTAAAGTGCATTTTCCAACTCTGTTACACTACAGATTGTCAAACTATGTAAGATTTGTTTGATAGAGCAATAATTTATTAGCTGACAACCATTTCTATAATGTCACAGTCAGATTGCAGAGCTGCTTAAAATTGTGATGATTAAATCTTCATACAGGGAAAAGTGGCTGGTGATTGGAGTTCATTGAGAAATTAAAACTCACTTAGAAGAAAACATAAATGCTTTCAATCCTATTCAGAACATGCAGTAGTGGTGCTGTTGGAGATAAGAAGGCCAGATCAGGGCCAGATGATTCTTCACCAACACTTAAATAAAACGTAACTCAAATAACTAATAGAAGTCTCAAAGTTGTTCAAAAAGAAATCACTGGAGAGAGTCGGAGTTTGATGCCAAAAGACTTGATTCACAAACAGGAACAAAGCCCCAGTCAGACCCGGGGATCAGACTGAAGAAGCTTTCTCTCACTCTTCCTTTTATGCTGTAAGTTCTTTTTCCTTTCTTGACCATACAATGATTATATCCCTTCATATCCCACAACTAGACAAGAGGTCTGTGAGGGAGTCAAACACTAGGTAGACAAGCCTTATGCTGATATCCAATTAGTGAGATCATACTGGCTGGCTCATGCAACATAGCTCTTCCATGAAACTCTACAGGCCTTTCACTATAAAGCATAACCCTACTAGAGAGTAGAGGCAGAAGGAGGGAGCCAAAACTGATCTTTTTTTTCTTCTAACGTGATGCATATGACTGGTATATAGGTTTACATGAGTATATGATAGATATTCTGAGTAACTAGGTTTAAACAAACCATTTTGTTACACAGACGTATGAAAGTTTCTCCACTAAAGCACACCAGCACAACATGAAAAGAAGTCAAACTAAACATGAATCCCTCTCGATGCATTTGGCAGGTCTGGTCTGTCCTCATGCACTTCATGGTTTTATAGATCACACCATGATTTTTACCCTTCATCCTGTTTGTATCTACCTTTCCTTCCTTGTATTCCTTCAGGTGTCCAAACACATTATGAATCATCATGTGTTATCTCTACACAATAACAGTACTGGATATAATTAGTGTGAGGATCTGTGAGCTACATACACATAAACACACAGTATATCTTCTGTTTAAGTTTAAGGTTACACATTCGGCTGATGAGTGTTATTAATGCAGCAGCAGACAATGTATTATATGATGGTAAGTTTTTGGTCCACCACAGTGCACCTCAGCCCCTTGTGGCCAAAATGAGTATTACAACAAAAACTGGCAAAACCTTTCTTCCACCTGTTTCACAGATGAAAAAGAAATTAAGGAACTTTAAACTATAAAACAGTTTTCCTTCCTCACTTGCCTTTTACGGCTTCTGTACATTTAATTTCTAGACACAGCACAAAGTCACCATTTTAGGTTTACTGTTAAGAGGAAGGAAGAGAGTATGTTATATATAGTATATTTTGAGGCCTGAGAATGATGACATGAGAGAAAGCAGGAAGTCGTGTTTAAATAAAGACTTACTATGTCATCGAGCAACGCGGAACTTAGAGTGAGGAAATTCACAAGTGTGTCCGTGTATCAGACGGAAGATACTGAAGTCATAGCAGCAGTTTTCAGCAGTTTAAGGATTTTTCTTCATCAGAAACAACTTCAGAATGAATATTCAGCCTGTTCTGCTCTTCTGCTTATTAGGTGAGGACCGATTACCCGACTGTGTTGTTGCTGAGTAAAATGTGTTGCAGTGTGTAAAGGTGTTACTGGTGTTACACTGTGTTGGAGCGTATACTGATTACATGACTTGACCACAACATCACAGTTGAAATGCAACTTAACCTCCTAAGATGTGAGCTTTTGTTTGTTATGCATTTTTAATTTCTCCTAGATATTTGGGGTCAGTAGAACCGTAAGTTCAAAAACTAAGCATTATCATTGAACAAGAAGTAATTTTGAATGAACGATAATACTTCCTGATTGCCCGTGTGATAGCTTGTTGCTAAAATTAGTCACATTTGTATAGCATAATCAAACTATAAATGTTATTAAGCATAAAACAAACAAGTTTCAGCCATAAAATGTGATACGTTTTGTACCTGGTCCACTTTTGTCTGGGGATTGGCTGTTGATTGACTGGGCCAAGATCCCTGCCATCTCATTTTTACACCATAAAGTACTTTTGCTGCCACCAGATGGCCCAAAACAACATGTATGAATGAGGAAAAGAAGTCAAAGTTCATCAGAATGAAGTGAAAGGTCCAGCAAACCTGACATGTAATGTGTGCATATGAGGATGCAGAGTCACAGGAGGTTAAAGACAGTTGAAACAGGTGTAGTCTGAAGCTACAGCTGGTCATTTTTAACCTTTTAACACAAACATCATTTTTTAACTTGCAATGCATTTTTAATAGTTGTGGATGGGTAGGGCCCAAATGCAGCACAAAACCAGGGAGCAGTTTCAATTGATCTTTAATATATAGTCTGCATGGTAACTATACAGTTGTATGGCAGAATGCGTAGGGGGGACAAACAGGGCTCAGGGTCACCGAAGACAGAGTTGGCAGCAGGTAAGGCCAGTCGCAATCACTGACATGAGGTTGAGCAGGCGGAAGTCTCTGGGCTCTCCTGACAGGATTGAAGCCGGAGGACGCCACACAGCCGCTTGCAGACAGAAACAAGCGATACTCGAGGTCAAGGACAGAAAGCTGGTGCGTTCACCGGGATAGACAAGAGGAGAAGAGGTCAATAGCAAGCAGGGTCGAAAGCGCCGCAATTAGCTGCGAACCGCCGAGGAGCGGAGCCAGTTTCCTTTTCGGCCATGTTAACCAATGGTGTTGTTCACATAGGAAGCGCGGCGCTCTGCCCCACTGCCGGCTCGTGCCGTGCAGCGATTGTTTCAGCGTCTGATCAATTTTCTCCACGTGCCACGGCCGAATCTGTCAATCCGGGCAGGAAGTCAAACAAAGCAACAACGAGAGTATCCGGTTTTCTAAATAAAGCATTTCAAAATAAAACTATTTTTCAATAATTAAACACCCGTTCGACGAATGCGATGTGTGTGTGTGTCTAATCAGAGCACGAGATGAATACACAGGCATGTACGTACGTATGTGTACAAAAGAAAGAGAGGGACACAGAGTGGGCTGGTCATACACATGCAAACAGAGACAGTGAGAAAAACCAGCTTCACGTGGAACAGAGCCGCTTCCCGACCGGCGCGGAGAAGTACGCTTCTGGTGTGAACTGAAGGGCTGTGGCACGCGCCAGAATTTCCAAGCGTGACACTTCCGCGTCCAGTGTGAACCTGGCCTAACAGAGCAGACTGTGACAGCATTTTTTTTTTTTTTTTTTTAAGTATATTTTTTCAGGCTTTTTTGCCTTTAATGGACAGGTTAGTAGAGATAGACAGGAAACAGGAAGCAGAGAGAGGGGAATGACATGCAGGATAAGACCGCTCTGTGCGGGATTCGAACAGGGGTCGCCTGCAGCGAGGACTGTAGCCTCTACACATGGGGTGGGTGTTCTACCCACTGAGCTACGCTCAACCCTGTGACAGCGTTAATATGAAAAATGATGAATATCTAAGCTGATAATCAGTCAACCCCCACTGTACAGTGTAACACCTGCAGACTGCCAGCTAATGTCAATCAAACACTGATACAACCCCAAGCAGACTGAGACACAAACATTTCTGATATCTTCCCTTTTTCTTCATTCTAACACAAAACTACTAATAATATATTTAAAAATATGCTGATATTATTTTTGAATGCAAAGAGGGAAAATAAATGTGATTTCAGTTTGACTTTTTATTAAAACACATAAAACAAAATAACGTGTTGTAAAAGCAGTAGTTAGTGGGAGTAAATTATGTTGCTGAAATAGAAGGAAAGAGTGATTATACAGGCAAGTTTATTTCAGCAACAAACCATCCAAAGTGTTTTACAGAAAACATAAAAAGCATCAAGAAAAGATTTAAAAGAAACACAAAACTTCATAAAAAGACATCTGGAGAAATAAAAGACAAATAAATGAGGACAAAGATGTAATTTAAAACTTTTAAATTGAATCATCAGAAAAATGTGAGAGTTTATGCTGCATCCATCGAGTCCTTCCTGACAGAATAAATCAAGTCAAATCACAGACTGGTTGAACTGGGCAGCTCCCAGTGTGACTCTGTGGATCAGTGTGGAAATGTTCATTATTGATTGTTGATCTTTTCCAACAGTGCTGCAGGATGGAAACATTGGTCTCATCAATGCAGAAATCCCCATTTATACAGGAACTGAAGGAGAAAGTTTCACAGTTCCATGTTACTTTACTGAGACTGGAAGCTGGATGTACTTCTGTAAGGTCGAATGTGGACAATACATTCTTGAAACGTATGGTGACGGTGTTCGAAGAGACAGATACAGCATGACATATTATGAGACAAGTAGAGGAAGTCGTCTGGATGTGACCATCACACAGCTGAGAAAATCTGACTCTGGACATTATTGGTGTGGTTTGTACAGTTACTATTTCGGTCCATACAAGCAGTTTGAGATCATCGTCAGAGATGGTGAGTTTCTACTGAAAGTCATGAAAATGTTTCTTCATGTGTCTGGAGGTCAGAGGAAACATTTTTCTGACTGCAGCTGATATTTTAATAACCTGATATTTGGTCTAATAATCACTGAAGATTGATACAGTCAGTGTTCATTTACTGTATCAGTGTTTTTAGGAATGAACATTTAAATTTAATGTTGCCATCGTTTATAAGCAGCCGGTCAGCTAAAGGAACATTTTATTTCTCTCATCAGGATTTATTTTATCAGTGTGTTTCTTTTTCATTATTCACAGCTCCGCCCCCTTCAAAACCAAAGTTGATTCCTAGACCTGCCCCACCAACACCAACACCAACAACACCACCACCAACAACACCACCAACAACACCAACACAGAGTTTCAGAGGAAGCACCACACCTTCATCTTCCACTAAAACCACCAACCAGCAGCAAACGGAGACAACAGCTGGAGGTTCAGGTACATTTACTAGGGGTTAGCATCTCTCCAATAAGACAATCTGATATATCTAGATATATGGAGTACGACACGAATCAGGAACGATGCGTATTAAAGTGGAACGATTCGGTTCGATACTATTCGTTGGGATTTCTATACGATACAATATAATTAGATAAGATGTAATCTGATAGTTCTTTGTTTAAATTAAACATTAATTTTACATTATAAATTAACATAAGTCAATCCTATAAATGTGCCATTGTTTACGTTCAAATATAAATATTTTAAATATAAAGACCAGAGAACTAGTCTTTTTTATCCTTTGATTTCAGACTTTAAGCTGCATCAAGTCTTTTACTTGCTGTGATGATTAATGTCATATTTATGGGAGCGAGAAAGTGAGAGAGCTTCAGAAAGGAGCAGACAGAGTTTTCAGCAGCTGCATCAAACCGATTCATAACTTCATTTTTTACAAATTAAGAAATTACCCTGCCTCTGGTGGACAAACTATATAGCAGGGTTCCTGTTTCTAAAATACATGGGACATGTCTATGGTATTTCTGAACTGTAATTTCAGTAATCAGCTTCGGAACTTGATTTTTATCATGCTTTTGATATCTTACTTGTTTAGAAAGTTTAAGTTTCATTTTTCATGGTTCAGGGTTCAATAAACATGTTTCTGATTCTGACTTTATAAACTGCAGTAGCTCCCCTACTACAGCAGTTTGAACTAGTTTCAACACTGTGTTTCTCATCCAGGTATGATCTTGTATCTGGCTGTTCCTTTGACTGTGGTTATTTCTGTGACTGTGGCTGTTTCTGTGACTGTGCTTGTCCTGTTGGCTGTTTTTCTACCGCTCCTGTACAAATGGAAGAAAATAAGCTCTAATGGTGAGTTACCTTCCTATTCTAACTTTTTCAATAATTACAAATGAAGAGCAATGAAAACACCTTTGTTGTTCTTTGTCTTCCACAGATGTGAACAGCAGGGGCCATTTAACCGACATAAACATGGAGGTGACTTTATTACTTTGCATCATGGTATCTGTGCTCAAGATGTTTAAATAACAGAAGAGAGTCTGGGCTGTTAAAATGGCTGTGTATCTCATGTATGTAATCATTCCTCATCACTTTGGTAAATTGTACTGCTGTTTTTTTCAGTCTGTCGTCTATGATGACTCTGTTCCAGTCTCCACATTGGGAGAGTCTGACTACGAGAATGACAATCCATCCTCCCCCTACGAGACCCTCAATCCAGCCACCATGGCTCCTGACCAGACGTACTCCACAATCGGACAGCAAATATGATACTTGTTTTGGATTTGGATAAATCATACCACAAATAATATAGTTGTGGTTTATTTTATTATATCTTCCTGCTTTAATATCTAAAATATCATCCAGAAATCAGCTATGTGTTATACCCTTGTCCCTAATAGATGACATCTTCCTTCTTTAATATCTAAAATATCCTGATCTATTGCCTGCACCTTTTTATATTTCCATTGTTTTTTCTGATGTACTTACTTTATTTTTGTATTGTTTTATTGTTGTTTATTGATCCGTGTTAACTGGCACATGCATCATTGTTTTAATACTATGCTCTATACCTACTGCAAATGTATATATAATACTGCTGTACTAAATATAAAACTGGGAAATTATCTTTGAGTCTTTGTGAGTGGATTTGAAATATAGCACAATCTCACAGAAACTACTGTGAAGCAAATGAAACAGAAGAAAAGCAACAAATCTATATCAACACATTAAATTATTTAATAAATTGTTTGCTTTTATCAGCTTTTTACAGAGATGCACTTTTCTTTTACAAATAAATAACTGAGGGAGTTTGTGTTGGTATTCTTTCTTGTGCTACTGTAACAGGTTTGGATCAGGTGTGGATAATGATGAGTCAGGGGTTGTTTTCCTGCATTTATTTGCTCCTGCAGAAGACATAAAAACACTTCTGCACTTTCTGCTCCCTCATCAATGCAACACAGCACTGTGTGATTTAATTGATTTTCTTTCTTTCTTACACTTTACTAAATGAAAGCTATTAAAACAGACAGAAAACACTTTATTTTAACTAATAAATCTCAAAGCATAATAAACCAATATGGGAACAGTGACACCTAGTGGACAAAATAAAACACTGCATATGTGGGGTAAACACAGCGAAAATAATTACATTTAACAAAAGAAACACACCTGCAGAAGACATAAAAACACATGTACCAGTCTTCTGGACTCTTTCTGCACTTTCTGCTCCTGAATAAGTAAAATAACAATGAGAAAATGTGCTGAAACGCTCTGCAGCGCTGTCTGGTTTACATTACGCAGCAGCCTGCCGTAGTACAAAAGGCGCGAAAACAAAAACATCCATAAAACGTATATTAACGGTTAAAACAACATAAAACAGCTACGTAATGTTAGCGGTATTTACATTATATAATATGCACCAAACATGTCAACATAAATAGATCATTTTTCAAAGAAAACGGTTAAAAATCACAGCAGCGTTTCCTAACACAACTTTCCCTCATCATTTTTTTTTTTCCAAAAACTTTATTGAAAAGTTCCAGTCAGGACAATGACCATTGGACAATACAAAACGAAGTCTGGCATCTCCAACTAAGAAAATAAATACATATATAGAGACATAAAGTGCATGAAGAGCGTAAGTCAGTACAAGAGTAATTAAACATAATAATAAAAATAAATAAAATGAAAAGTAAAAGAAAAAAAATGTGAAAAAAGAAAAAAAATGGCAAGACATATTACATTTCTCCAAACATTTCTTGAAATATATCAACAGTGTGTATACATTGCTTGAAATCAATTTCAAAAACAGGGAAGAAAGGTCGACTTTTGGAAAATTTGGTTTTCTGTATGTGGAATTTTGCAATTAGAATAATCAAATTAACTAAGTGTTGAATTTTCTTATCTTTATATATATATATATAAATAAGACATGTGAATGAGGGCATGAGAGAGAGCAGGAAGTATATATATATATATATATATATATATATATATATATATATATATATATATATATATATATATATATATATATATATATATATATATATATATATATATATATATATATATATATATATATATATATATATAAATAAGACATGTGAATGAGGGCATGAGAGAGAGCAGGAAGTCATGTTAAAATAAAGATGTGTTTATGTTTTCAAGAAATGTGGAAATGAAAGTGAGCAATAAGGAACTTAAAGTGAGGAAGTTTTTCAACACATCTCTACGTCACTGCAACAGGCCAACAACTTAAATACTTCAATTACAGATCCAACGATTTAAGTTATTCGTTACAACCAAAAAGTAATCAAGTACTCTAACCCATTACCCCCAACACTGGAGGTCACAGTATGTTATATTCATGTAGCGCTCAGCCCTGAGAATGAGAGTGTGAGAAAGCAGAAGCCCATGTTGAAATGAAGACTGCCAACTTAGTTGAGCAATAAGGAACTGAAAGTGAGGAACTTCAAAGGTTGGAGGTGTATTAGACGGAAGAAACTGAAGTCATAGCAGCAGTTTTCAGCAGTTTAATGATTTTTCTTCATCAGAAACAACTTCAGAATGAATATCAAGCCTGTTCTGCTCTTCTGCTTCTTATCAGGTGAGGACCGATTACCCGACTGTGTTGTTGCTGAGTAAAATGTGTTGCAGTGTGTAAAGCTGTTACTGGTGTTACACTGTGTTGGAGCATATACTGATTACATGACTAGACCACAACGTCACAGTTGAAACGCAACTTAACCTCCTAAAATGTGAGCTTTTGTTTGTTGTGCATTTTTAATTTCTCCTAGATATTTGGGGTCAGTAGAACCTTGTAAGTTCAAAAACTAAGCATTATCATTGAACAGGAAGTAATTTTGCATGAATGATAATACTTCCTGATTACCCGTGTGATAGCTTGTTGCTAAAATTAGTCATATTTGTATTGCATAATCAAACTATAAATGTTATTAAGCATAAAACAAACAAGTTTCAGCCATAAAATGTGATACGTTTTGTACCTGGTCCACTTTTGTCTGGGGGTTGGCTGTTGATTGACTAGGCCAAGATCCCTGTCATCTCATTTTTACACCATAAAGTACTTTTGCTGCCACCAGGTGGCCCAAAACAACGTGTATGAATGAGGAAAAGAAGTCAAAGTTCATCAGAATGAAGTAAAAAGTCCAACAAACCTGAAATGTAATGTCTGCATATGAGGATGCAGAGTCACAGGAGGTTAAAGACAGTTGAAACAGGTGTAGTCTGAAGCTACAGCTGGTCATTTTTAACCCAAACATCATTGTTTAACTTGCAATGCATCTGTAATAGTTGTGGATGAGTAGGACCCAAATGCAGCACAAAACCAGGGAGCAGTTTCAACTGATCTTTAATATATAGTCTGCATGGTAACTGTACAGTTGTATGGCAGAATGTGTAGGGGGGACAAACAGGGCTCAGGGTCACTGAAGACAGATTTGGCAGCAGGTAAGGCCAGTCGCACTCACAGGCATGAGGTTGAGCAGGCGGAAGTCTCTGGGCTTTCCTGACAGGATTGAAGCCGGAGGACGCCACACAGCCACACAGCCACTGGCAGACAGGAACAAGTGATACTCGAGGTCAAGGACAGAAAGCTGGTGCGTTCACCGGGATAGACAAGAGGAGAGGAGGTCACTAGCAAGCAGGGTCGAAACTATACAATCAGTCTGTGAAATAGTGCTGGAAGGTCTGACATGAAGCAAATACAAATGACGATCTGCCAAGGAGTGAATGAACAACAGGAGTAAATATACTGGCTCGATTACAGACGAGGTGCAGCTGAGAGTCCAGGTGAACAGAGTTAACTGATGAGGTGGGTGTGGCTGATCAGCAGGGGGGAGCAGAGGTGTGGTGAATGGAAATTTACCAGCAGCAGGAGGGTAACGCCAGGTTCACACCGGATGAGGAAGCGAAGCGCCGAGGAGCGGAGCTAGTTTCCTTTTTGGCCATGTTAACCAATGGTGTCGTTCACATAGGAAGCGCGGCGCTCTGCCCCACTGTCGGCTCGTACCGTGCAGCGATTGTTTCGGCATCTGATCAATTTTCTCCACGTGCCGCGGCCGAATCTGTCAAGCCGGGCAGGAAGTCAAACAAAGCAACAATGAGAGAATCTGGTTTTCTAAATAAAGCATTTCAAAATAAAACTATTTTTCAATAATTAAACACCCGTTTGACAAATGTGATGTGTGTGTGTGAGTCTAATCAGAGCACGAGATGAATACACTGGCACTTATGTACGTACGTGTACACACACACACACACACACACACAAAAGAAAGAGAGGGACAAAGAGTGGGCTGGTCATACACATGCAAACAGAGACAGTGAGAAAAAACAGCTTCAAGTGGAGCAGAGGAGCAGAGCCGCTTACCGACCGGCGCGGAGAAGTACGCTACTGGTGTGAACTGAAGGGCTGTGGCACGCACGAGAATTTCCAAGTGCGGCGCTTCCGTGTCCAGTGTGAATGTGTGAAACAGAGCAGACTGTGACAGCATTTTTAATATGAAAAATGATGAATATCTAAGCTGATTTTCAGTCGACCCCCACTGTACAGTGTAACACCTGCAGACTGCCAGCTAATGTCAATCAAACACTGATACAACCCCAAGCAGACTGAGACACAAACATTTCTGATATTTCCCTTTTTTCTTCATCCTAATAACACAAAACTACTAATAATATATTTAAAAATATGCTGACATTATTTTCGAATGCAAAGAGGGAAAATAAATGTGATTTCAATTTGACTTTTTATTAAAAGACATAAAACATACTAACGTGTTGTAAAAGCAGTAGTTAGTGGGAGTAAATTATGTTGCTGAAATAGAAGGAAAGAGTGATTATACAGGCAAGTTTATTTCAGTAACAGACAATTCAAAGTGTTTTACAGAAAACATAAAAAGCATCAAGAAAAGATTTAAAAGAAACACAAAACTTCATAAAAAGACATCTGGAGAAATAAAAGACCAATGAATGAGGACAAAGATGTAACTTAAAATATTTAAATTAAATCAAATCATCAGAAAAATGTGAGAGTTTATGCTGCATCCATCGAGTCCTTCCTGACAGAATAAATCAAGTCAAATCACAGACTGGTTGAACTGGGCAGCTCCCAGTGTGACTCTGTGGATCAGTGTGGAAATGTTCATTATTGATTGTTGATTTGTTTTCCAACAGTGCTGCAGGATGGAAACATTGGTCTCATCAATGCACAAATCCCCATTTATACAGGAACTGAAGGAGAAAGCATCACAGTTACATGTTACTTTCCTAAGACTGGACGCTGGATGTACTTCTGTACGGTCGAATGTAAAGAATACATTCTGGCAGCGTATGGTGACCATGCTCAAACAGACAGATACAGCATGAGATATTATGAGACAAGCATATATACAAGTGGAGGAAGTCGTCTGGATGTGACCATCACACAGCTGAGAAAATCTGACTCTGGATATTACAGGTGTGGTTTGTCCAGTTACGCTTCGGGTCCACACAAGAAGTTTAAGATCAACGTCAGAGATGGTGAGTTTCTACTGAAAGTCATGAAAATGTTTCTTCATGTGTCTGGAGGTCAGAGGAAACATTTTTCTGACTGCAGCTGATATTTTAATAACCTGATATTTGGTCTAATAATCACTGTGAAGATTGATACAGTCAGTGTTCATTTACTGTCTCAGTGTTTTTAGGAATGAAAATAATAAACTGACTATTTTTTATCAAATGTTGCCATCGTTTATAAGCAGCCGGTCAGCCAAAGGAGCATTGTATTTCTCTCATCAGGATTTATTTTGTATCAGTGTGTTTCTTGTTTATTGTTCACAGCTCCACCCCCTTCAAAACCAAAGTTGACTACAAGACCAACACCACCAACAACAACATCAAGAACACCACCACCAACACAGAGTTTCAGAGGAAGCACCACACCTTCATCTTCCACTAAAACCACCAACCAGCAGCAAACTGAGACAACAGCTGGAGGTTCAGGTACATTTACTAGGGGTTAGCGTCTCTCCAATAAGACAATCTGATATATCTAGATATATGGAGTACGATACGAATCAGGAACGATACGTATTAAAGTGGAACGATTCGGTTCGATACTATTCGATGGGATTTCTATACGATTGGATATGATGTAATCTGATAGTTCTTTGTTTAAATTAAACATTCATTTTACATTATAAATTAACATAAGTCAATCCTATAAATGTGCCATTGCTTACGTTCAAATATAAATATTTTATAAAAGACCAGAGAACTAGTCTTTTTGTTCAGTTCAGAACCATGTCATTGTGTTTATGACTGTAATACATTGCATGTTGAGAACTTTGCAAAGCCCCTCTGTCAATGAAAACAAACTTCATATTCAATTTTATTATTGGCACAAACTCGAACCAAAGAAACTAGTAAAGGAGGTAAAGAAATAAAACAGAGTTCTGTGTAGACTCAGATCAGAGAATAACAGTTTAAACAGACATCCCTTTCAATGTTTTAATTCATAAGTGCTGAGCCAACACAAGAGAGTAAAATCTGGATCCAGCCTGACATTTCCAGTAAAACTTCAAAACCTATAAATATTATTTTACTTTTGGAAACAGACAGATGACTATTTATTTTAATGCAGTTTGCTCCTCTCTCACTGCGGACTGACGCGCTGTAGATTGGAGTAGGATGACACCCAGAGGTGATTTCTTTAGAGAGGTTTGTCTCTCTTTATTATTCAAAGATGCTGAACTTTGTTCTATTATAATGTAAAACACAAGAAAGTTAGCAGATTGTTCAGACTTCAGAGCTGTGCACATACTGTGTCACTGCTGCAGCGTTGCACTTTTACACATCTGCTGTGACTCAGTTTGGTCTGTAAATACTGAAACATCTCAGCAACTAGTGTCTGAAATACTTCAACACACTGAATCAGCACACACCTCTGAACTCTTCTGGTTTTCTTTTTATTTCTCCGTATGACATACTGCAGCAGTAACAGCTTATCAATAATAAGCTGCAGACACAGCTGTTTACAGGACATTATCGTTCATACTGTGGATAATCACACCGTTATTATAGTTTGTGCTGTTTTACACTCCTACATACTGCAGCGGTTTTTGTCTACTGTTCAGTTCTTCTAGTAAAATTCAAACCTTTTCCAAATTTTGGATTTCAGACTTTAAGCTGCATCATGTCTTTTACTTGTTGTGACGATTAATGTTATATTTATGGGAGAGCGAGATAGTGAGAGAGCTTCAGAAAGGAGCAGACGGAGCTTTCAGCAGCTGCATCAAACCGATTCATAACTTCATTTTTTTCAAATTAAGAAATTACCCTGCCTCTGGTGGACAAACTATATAACAGGGTTCCTGTTTCTAAAATACATGGGACATATCTATGGTTTTCCTGAACTGTAATTTCAGTAATCAATTTTGGAACTTGATTTTTATCATACTTTTGATATCTTGTATACTTGTTTAGAAAGTTTAAGTTTCATTTTTCATGGTTCAGGGTTCAATAAACATGTTTCTGATTCTGACTTTATAAACTGCAGTAGCTCCCCTACTACAGCAGTTTGAAGTAGTTTCAACACTGTGTTTCTCATCCAGGTGGGATCTTGTATCTGGCTGTTCCTTTGACTGTGGTTATTTCTGTGACTGTGGCTGTTTCTGTGACTGTGGTGATTGTCCTGTTGGCTGTTTTTCTACCGCTCCTGTACAAATGGAAGAAAAGAAGCTCTAATGGTGAGTTACCTTCCTATTCTAACTCTTTCAATAATTACAAATGGAGAGCAATGGAAACACCTTTGTTGTTCTTTGTCTTCCACAGATGTGAACAGCAGGGGCCATTTAAACAACATGAACATGGAGGTGACTTTATTACTTTACATCATGGTATCTGTGCTCAAAATGCTTAAATAACAGAAGAGAGTCTGGGCTGTTAAAATGGCTGTGTATCTCATGTATGTAATCATTCCTCATCACTTTGGTAAATTGCACTGTTGTTTTTTCAGTCTGTCGTCTATGATGACTGTGTTCCAGTCTCCACATTGGGAGAGTCTGGCTACGAGAACGACAATCCATCCTCCACCTACGAGACCCTCAATCCAGCCACCGTGTCTCCTGACCTGACGTACTCCACAATCGGACAGCAAATATGATACTTGTTTTGGATTTGGATAAATCATACCACAAAGAATATAGTTGTGGTTTATTTTGAGGACATCTTCCTGCTTTAATATCTAAAATATCGTCCACTGTTCTCCCATGTTGTCTTCAACTCCATTAAAGGAACATACCACCATATTCAGTTGTATGCAGACTTTGTTTCATTGTATATTGACAATCTGCTGTAATGTATCCCATAAATACTGTCTGTTTCTGAGCATTACAACGAACTTTACGGTTTTAAAATTAACTGGCAGAAATCAGCAATGTGTTATACCCTTGTCCCTAATAGATGTGGTTTATTTTGAGGACATCTTCCTTCTTTAATATCTAAAATATCCTGATCTAATGCCTGTACCTTTTTATATTTCCATTGTTTTTTCTGATGTACTTACTTTAATTTTGTATTATTTTATTGTTGTTTATTGATCCGTGTTAACTGGCACATGCATCACTGTTTTAATGCTATGCTCTATACCTACTGCAAATGTATATATAATACTGCTGTACTAAATATAAAACTGGGAAGTTATCTTTGAGTCTTGGTGAGTGGATTTGAAATATAGCACAATCTCACAGAAACTACTGTGAAGCAAATAAAACAGAAGAAAAGCAACAAATCTATATCAACACATTAAATTATTTAATAAATTGTTTGCTTTTATCAGCTTTTTACAGAGATGCACTTTTCTTTTACAAATAAATAACTGAGGGAGTTCGTGTTGGTATTCTTTCTTGTGTTACTGTAACAGGTTTGGATCAGGTGTCAATCAATCAATCTTTATTTGTATAGCGC
Source organism: Scomber japonicus (assembly GCF_027409825.1). NCBI lineage: Eukaryota > Metazoa > Chordata > Actinopteri > Scombriformes > Scombridae > Scomber > Scomber japonicus. Next base: position 33,573,290 of record NC_070581.1, on the reverse strand, counting down.
CAAATCACAACAAAGTTATCTCAAGGCACTTCACACATAGAGCAGGTTCTAAACCAAACTCTTCAGGTTTTAACTTTAAAGAGACCCAACATTCCCACATGAGCAACAGTGGCGAGAAAAAACTCCCTTTTAACAGGAAGAAACCTCAGGCAGAACCAGACTCAGAAGTGGGCGGACATCTGCCTCGACCGGTTGGGGTTGAGAGGAGAGAAAGGAAGGATAGAGGAGAGAGGCACAATGAAAATCAACAATGGAGCCAGATGGTCCGGGACTGGAATCCGTCATCCGGACGTCTACAGGCCCAGATTACCTGTAGGACGAGAAAGCAGAGCCAGAAACCAGAAACCAGAAAGACAACTTCCGGGGAAGAAGTTTAGGTTATTGAATGCATTAATAGAACATGAGTGTTAATGGATATAGATAGATAGAGAGAGAGAGAGGGAGGAGGAGGAGAGAGAGGCCCGGTGCATCATGGGGGTGGGGGTCCCCCGGCAATCTAAGCCTATGGCAGCATAAATTAAGAGCTCAAAGAGCCCTAACTATAAGCTTTATCAAAAAGGAAAGTTTTAAGCCTACTCTTAAATGTAGGGAGGGTGTCTGCCCCCCGGACCAAATCTGGAAGATGGTTCCACAGGAGAGGAGCCTGATAGCTGAAGGCTCTACCTCCTGTTCTACTTTTAGAGATATTAGGAACCACAAGTAGACCTGCATGCTGGGAGCGCAGTCTTCTAGTAGGTACATAAGGTACTATCAGTTCTTTGAGATATGATGGGGCCTGACCATTAAGAGCTTTGAAGGTGAGGAGGAGGATTTTGAATTCTATTCTGAATTTTACGGGAAGCCAATGCAGTGAAGCCAAGATGGGAGTAATATGATCTCTCTTTCTAGTTTTTGTCAGAACACGAGCAGCTGCATTCTGAACCAGCTGGAGAGTCTTTAGAGACTTGTTAGGACAGCCTGATAATAATGAATTGCAGTAGTCCAGCCTAGAAGTAACAAATGCATGGACTAGTTTTTCAGCATCCTTTTGAGACAGGATATGTCTAATTTTTGCAATATTACGCAGATGAAAGAAGGCAGTCCTTGAAATTTGTTTTATGTGGGAATTAAAGGACAGATCCTGATCAAAGATAACTCCTAGGTTCCTTACAGTGGAGCTGGAGGCCAGAGTAATGCCATCCAGAGTAATTATGTCGTTTGATAGTGAATTTCTAAGATGTTTAGGGCCAAGCACAATAACTTCAGTTTTTTCTGAGTTTAATAACAGGAAGTTACAGCTCATCCAGGCTTTTATGTCCTTAATGCATTTTTGTAGTTTAGATAATTGGTTAGTTTCATTAGGCTTTATTGATAGGTATAATTGAGTATCATCTGCATAACAATGAAACTTTATTGAGTGATTCCGGATAATGTTTCCTAAAGGAAGCATATATAAGGAGAATAGTATTGGTCCAAGCACTGAGCCTTGAGGAACACCATATCTAACTTTTGTTTGCATGGAGGATTTATCATGAACATTTACAAACTGAAATCTATCAGATAGATATGATTTAAACCATTTCAATGCGGTTTCTTTAATGCCAATTAAATGTTCAAGTCTCTGCAGCAGGATTTGATGATCAATAGTATCAAAGGCAGCACTAAGGTCTAACAGGATGAGAACAGAGAGAAGTCCATTGTCTGATGAGGTTAAAAGGTCATTTGTAACTTTTACTAGTGCGGTCTCTGTGCTATGATGAGCTCTAAATCCAGACTGAAAATTCTCAAATAAACTGTTACTATGGAGATTAGCAACTGCTTTCTCAAGGATCTTAGAGAGAAAGGGAAGGTTTGATATCGGCCTGTAGTTGGCTAGAACCTCTGAATCAAGAGTAGGCTTTTTAAGAAGTGGTTTAATTACAGCTACCTTAAAGGACTGTGGTACATAACCTGTCACCAAAGACAGATTAATCATATCTAACAAGGAAGTGCTAACTGAGGGGAATACTTCCTTGAGCAGCCTAGTTGGAATCGGGTCTAAGAGACAAGTTGATGGTTTCGATGAAGTAATCATTGAAGTTAATTCTGTAAGGTTGACTGGAGAGAAGCAGTCTAAGGTATCAGGTTTAACAGCGATGTCTAGGTATTCTGTGTTAGAAGATGAATCAGAGTTTATTGAGGGCAAGAGGTGATTGATTTTGTCCCTAATGGTTACAATTTTATCATTAAAGAAACTCATGAAGTCATCACTACTGAGAGTTAAAGGAATACATGGATCAGTAGTATTGTGGCTCTTTGTCAGTTTAGCCAAAGTACTGAAAAGAAACCTTGGACTGTTTTTATTCACCTCTATCAGTGATGAGTAGTAGGCGACTCTGGCGTTACGGAGGGCCTTCTTATATGCTTTAAGACTGTTTTGCCAGGCTAAGTGAGATTCTTCTGATTTAGTAGAACGCCATAGTCTTTCTAATTTTCGTGAAGTTTGTTTTAATTGTCTGGTTTGGGAATTGTACCATGGAGCTGTTCTCTGTTGTTTAATTACCTTCTTTTTTAGAGGGGCGATGGAGTTCAGAGTTTTTCTCAGTGAGTCTGCAGCACTATCCACAACACAGTCAATCTGGGGGGGGGGGGACTAAAGTCAGAATAAGTCATCTCGGTTGTATTGAGACATGGTATTGAGTTCAGTACTGATGGAATTATTTCTTTAAATTTAGTGACAACACCATCAGATGTGTGGATAATGATGAGTCAGGGGTTGTTTTCCTGCATTTATTTGCTCCTGCAGAAGACATAAAAACACTTCTGCACTTTCTGCTCCCTCATCAATGCAACACAGCACTGTGTGATTTAGCTGATTTTCTTTCTTTCTTACATTTTACTAAATAAAAGCTATTAAAACAGACAGAAAACACTTTGTTTTTAACTAATAAATCTCAAACCATAATAACCAATATGGGAACAGTGACACCTAGTGGACAAAACAAAACACTGCATATGTGGGGTAAACACAGCGAAAATAATTACATTTAACAAAAGAAACACACCTGCAGAAGACATAAAAACACATGTACCAGTCTTCTGGACTCTTTCTGTACTTTCTGCTCCTGAATAAGTAAAATAACAATGAGAAAATGTGCTAAAATGCTCTGCAGCGCTGTCTGGTTTACATTACGCAGCAGCCTGCCGTAGTACAAAAGGCGCGAAAAAACAAAAACATCCATAAAACGTATATTAACGGTTAAAACAACATAAAACAGCTACGTAATGTTAGCGGTATTTACATTATATAATATGCACCAAACATGTCAACATAAATAGATCATTTTACAAAGAAAACGGTTAAAAATCACAGCAGCGTTTCCTAACACAACTTTCCCTCATCAATGCAACACAGCACTGTGAGGAGCTGACGTCACGATGACCTACGGAAACCCAGGAGGGACAGAAAGAGGTGACAGCCAAAAAGGAAACACAAAGAAAAATAACATTAAAATAAAACAACTGAGATAAAATACACAAATATTCAACAAAATAAATAAATGATCAATTAAATCCCCAAATACAAAAATGGTTAAAGTGCATTTTCCAACTCTGTTACACTACAGTCAAACTATATAAGATTTGTTTTATAGAGTAATAATTTATTAGCTGACAATCATTTCTGTAATGTCACAGTCAGATTGAAGAAGCTTTCTCTCACTCTTCCTTTTATGGTATAAATTCTTTTTCCTTTCTTGACCATACAATGATTATATCCCTTCATATCCCACAACTAGACAACACTGCAGCCCCCCTTCTTATTCACATTGTCCCTTTATAACTCCACATCAGTTTTTCTGATATCAGCTCTGAACCAAGTGGTAGACTCATTCTCACTCTGCTTATGTCATGCAAAGATGTGTTTATGTTTTCAAGAAATGCGGAACTGAAAGTGAGCAATAAGGAACTTAAAGTGAGGACATTTTTCAACACATCTCTACATCACTGCAACAGGCCAACAACTTAAATACTTCAATTACGGATCCAATGATTTTAAGTTATTCGTTACATCCAAAAAGTAATCAAGTACTCTAACCCATTACCCCCAACACTGGATGTCACAGTATGTTATATTCATGTAGCGCTCAGCCATGAGAATGAGAGCGTGAGAAAGCAGGAACCCATGTTGAAATGAAGACTGGCAACTTAGTTGAGCAATAAGGAACTGAAAGTGAGGAACTTCAAAGGTTGGAGGTGCATTAGACGGAAGATACTGAAGTCATAGCAGCAGTTTTCAGCAGTTTAAGGATTTTTCTTGATCAGAAACAACTTCAGAATGAATATCCAGCCTGTTCTGCTCTTCTGCTTCTTATCAGGTGAGGACCGATTACCCGACTGTGTTGTTGCTGAGTAAAATGTGTTGCAGTGTGTAAAGCTGTTACTGGTGTTACACTGTGTTGGAGCATATACTGATTACATGACTTGACCGCAACGTCACAGTTGACATGCAATATGGGGACAGTTGGTTTACTTTACCAGTGTATAGAAGTATTTCCTTACATTTACACCTTCTCTTTGCATGAACGATAATACTTCCTGATTACCCGTGTCATAGCTTGTTGCTAAAATTAGTCACATTTGTATAGCATAATCAAACTATAAATGTTATTAAGCATAAAAACAAACAAGTTTCAACTATAAAATGTGATAAGTTTTGTACCTGGTCCACTTTTGTCTGGGGGTTGGCTGTTGATTGACTAGGCCAAGATCCCTGCCATCTCGTTTTTACACCACAAAATACTTTTGCTGCCACCAGGTGGCCCAAAACAATGTGTATGAATGAAGTCAAAGTTCATCAGAATGAAGTAAAAGGTCCAGCAAACCTGAAATGTAATGTCTGCATATGAGGATGCAGAGTCACAGGAGGTTAAAGACAGTTGAAACAGGTGTAGTCTGAAGCTACAGCTGGTCATTTTTTCCCTTTTAACACAAACATCATTGTTTAACTTGCAATGCATCGACAAAATCGAGCTGTTTTCAGTTCCTCACTGATTCCCTCCTGTGGTTTATCATTTAAGATCATTTAATCATCAGAAAGAACCTAATCATGTGGTGGATTAATAAAACAAATATATTCTGGACAATTTCTAACCTTGACTATTTCATTTGGCCAAAACTCATTAAAAACACCACACACACTGATGAGTCTAAAACAGAGACACTAACCCCTCCCTTCACACATTTTAGACTGGTTTCACACATACAGTGGGCGTATGTGTCACAAGTCAGAAATATCAGATGTCTTTCTTAGTTTCCTCTTTTTCTAAGATCAATTTTTGTGTTTTTCCCCTTTTCTTTTCCTTTCCTGAGTTTAACAACTTACCGCTAGCATTTGCTTTGGAAAGTCTTTCCGAGCTCTTCTCCCAACATCTTTGCAGGCAGGAGCTGCAGACACATACCTGCACTACAAAAAGCAGCAGCTCAGGCAGAAAAGAGGAACCTTTTTTTGTTCTGGGTCTTACGTCATACTTTTGAACCCAGCTTCTAGCAACAGACTTTAACTGTTGCATTTCCCTGTGCACTTTTAGGGAAGCAAGCTCTTTTCTCTCCCTGTAGACACATTTGCCATGCATTGGTGCAACAACCACCAATGCTAAATACAAATAAACCACCTTTCCTGTTTCCTGGGAAGGTGACCGTAGCCTTCTCGATACAAGACCCTGACCTACATCGGACTCTCCTTCAGTGTCCTAGGATCAGTCCTGGATAATGGACTGGTCAACTCCTCAGCAGGTTAACATCCTTGGATGAGCCACCAAATTGTCATGGACATTTTTCATGGCTCAGTCACGAACACTCAAAGACACAAGAGAGCATTAAACATTGCTACTGAAGCAGTTGTAGAAACTGTACAATCCATTACACAAACAACAAATATATAAATGTCCAAATACAACAAAAGATAAATATACAATTATCTTGTATTTTTGGAAAGAAAACATTCAGCTCCAGAAACAAAGTTTAAAACTGTGAGGAGCCTACTTCATGTAAAATGCTGCTTCTGAGGTTTTTCCATCCTGACCTGATAAATTACTCTGAAAAAACAATGAATTTACCGGTGTATAAAACTATTTCCTCATAATTAAACCTTCCCTTTGCAAAGAAATGTGATATGTTTTGTACCTGGTCCACTTCTGTCTGGGGATTGGCTGTTGATTGACGAGGCCAAGATCCCTGCCATTTTGTTTTTACACTGATTTTTGCATCATAAAGTACTTTTGCTAACACTAGGTTGCACAAATAAAAAGTATATGAATGAGGAAAAGAAGTCAAAGTTCATCAGAATGAAGTAAAAGGTCCAGCAAACCTGAAATGTAATGTCTGCATATGAGGATGCAGAGTCACAGGAGGTTAAAGACAGTTGAAACAGGTGTACTCTGAAGCTACAGCTGGTCATTTTTACCCTTTTAACACAAACATCATTGTTTAACTTGCAATGCATCTGTAATAGTTGTGGATGGGTAGGACCCAAATGCAGCACAAAACCAGGGAGCAGTTTCAATTGATCTTTAATATATAGTCTGCATGGTAACTGTACAGTTGTACGGGACAAAGTGTAGGGGGGACAAACAGGGCTCAGGGTCACCGAAGACAGAGTTGGCAGCAGGTAAGGCCAGTCGCACTCACAGGCATGAGGTTGAGCAGGTGGAAGTCTCTGGGCTCTTCTGACAGGATTGAAGCCGGAGGACGCCACACAGCCACTGGCAGACAGGAACAAGCGGTACTCGAGGTCAAGGACAGAAAGCTGGTGCGTTCACTGGGATAGACAAGAGAAGAGAAGGTCACTAGCAATCAGGATCGAAACTAGAGAAACAGTCTGTGAAGTAGCGCTGGAAGGTCTGACATGAAGCAAATGCAAATGACGATCTGCCAAGGAGTGAATTAACAACAGGAGTAAATGTACAGGCTTGATTACAGACGAGGTGCAGCTGAGAGTCCAGGTGAACAGAGTTAACTGATGAGGTGGGTGTGGCTGATCAGCAGGAGTGGAGCAGAGGTGTGGTGAATGGAAATTTACCAGCAGCAGGAGGGTAACGCCAGGTTCACACCGGATGAGGAAGCGAAGCGCCGAGGAGCGGAGCCAGTTTCCTTTTCGGCCATGTTAACCAATGGTGTCGTTCACATAGGAAGCGTGGCGCTCTGCCCCACTGTCGGCTCATGCCGTGCAGAGATTGTTTCGGCGTCTGATCTATTTTCTCCATGTGCCGCAGCCGAATCTGTCAATCCGGGCAGGAAGTCAAACAAAGCAACAACGAGAGTATCCGGTTTTCTAAATAAAGCATTTCAAAATAAAACTATTTTTCAATAATTAAACACCCCGTTTGACAAATGCAATGTGTGTGTGTGTGTGAGTCTAATCAGGGCACGAGATGAATACACAGGCACGTACGTACGTGTACACACACACACACACACACAAAAGAAAGAGAGGGACACAGAGTGGGCTGGTCATACACATGCAAACAGAGACAGTGAGAAAAAACAGCTTCAAGTGGAGCAGAGGAGCAGAGCCGCTTCCCGACCGGCGCGGAGAAGTACGCTTCTGGTGTGAACTGAAGGGCTGTGGCATGCGCCAGAATTTCCAAGCGCGGCGCTTCCGCGTCCAGTGTGAACCTGGCCTAACAGAGCAGACTGTGACAGCATTTTTAATATGAAAAATGATGAATATTTAAGCTGATTATCAGTCGACCCCCACTGTACAGTGTAACACCTGCAGACTGCCAGCTAATGTCAATCAAACACTGATACAACCCCAAGTAGACTGAGACGCAAACATTTCTGATATCTTCCTTTTTTCTTCATTCTAATACAAAACTACTAATAATATATTTAAAAATATGCTGACATTATTTTCGAATGCAAAGAGGGAAAATAAATGTGATTTCAATTTGACTTTTTATTAAAACACATAAAACACACTAACGTGTTATAAAAGCAGTAGTTAGTGGGAGTAAATTATGTTGCTGAAATAGAAGGAAAGAGTGATTATACAGGCAAGTTTATTTCAGTAACAGACCATTCAAAGTGTTTTACAGAAAACATAAAAAGCATCAAGAAAAGATTTAAAAGAAACACAAAAAATCATAAAAACACATCTGGAGAAATAAAAGACAAATGAAGAGGACAAAGATGTAATTTAAAACTTTTAAATTGAATCAAATCATCAGAAAAATGTGAGAGTTTATGCTGCATCCATCGAGTCCTTCCTGACAGAATAAATCAAGTCAAATCACAGACTGGTTGAACTGGGCAGCTCCCAGTGTGACTCTGTGGATCAGTGTGGAAATGTTGATTATTGATTGTTGATTTGTTTTCCAACAGTGCTGCAGGATGGAAACATTGGTCTCATCAATGCACAAATCCCCATTTATAGAAGAACTGAAGGAGAAAATATCACAGCTCCATGTTTCTTTAACACGACTGGAATCTGGAGGTACTTCTGTAAGGACGAATGTAAAGAATACATTCTTTCAGTGTATAGTGGCAGTCATCAAAGAGGAAGATACAGCATGAGATATTATGAGACAAGTGACGGAAGTCGTCTGGATGTGACCATCACACAGCTGAGAAAATCTGACTCTGGACGTTACAGGTGTGGTTTGTCCAGGTACTGGGGGGGTTCAAGCAAGCAGTTTGATATCAACGTCACAGATGGTGAGTTTCTACTGAAAGTCATGAAAATGTTTCTTCATGTGTCTGGAGGTCAGAGGAAACATTTTTATGACTGCAGCTGATATTTTAATAACCTGATATTTGGTCTAATAATCACTGTGAAGATTGATACAGTCAGTGTTAATTTACTGTCTCAGTGTTTTTAGGAATGAAAATAATGAATAGATTATTTTAATTTAATGTTACCATTGTTTTTATAAGCAGCCGGTCAGCTAAAGGAGCATTTTATTTCTCTCATCAGGATTTATTTTGTATCAGTGTGTTTCTTTTTTATTGTTCACAGCTCCGCCCCCTTCAAAACCAAAGTCGACTTCAAGACCTGCCCCACCAACAGCAACACAGAGTTTCAGAGGAAGCACCACACCTTCATCTTCCACTAAAACCACCAACCAGCAGCAAACTGAGACAACAGCTGGAGGTTCAGGTATATTTACTAGGGGTTAGCATCTCTCCAATAAGACAATCTGATATATCTAGATCTAATTGTATTGGAGGTTGTTGTTTTTTTTGGGAGGCCACTCTCCGAAATCGATGTTTTCCTCTGGTGGACAAACTATAAAACAGGGTTCCTGTTTCTAAAATACATGGGACATATCTATGGTATTTCTGAACTGTAATTTCAGTATAATGAGTTTTACAACTTGATTTTTATCATGCTTTTGATTATATTGTATACATATTTGGAAAGTTTAAGTTTAATTTTTCATGGTTCAGGGTTCAATAAACATGTTTCTGATACTGACTTTATAAACTGCAGTAGCTCCCCTACTACAGCAGTTTGAACTAGTTTCAACACTGTGTTTCTCATCCAGGTATGATCTTGTATTCGGCTGTTTCTGTGACTGTGGTGATTATCCTGTTGGCTGTTTTTCTACCGCTCCTGTACAAATGGAAGAAAAGAAGCTCTAATGGTGAGTTACCTTCCTATTCTAACTCTTTCAATAATTACAAATGAAGAGCAATGAAAACACCTTTGTTGTTCTTTGTCTTCCACAGATGTGAACAGCAGGGGCCATTTAACCGACATAAACATGGAGGTGACTTTATTACTTTGCATCATGGTATCTGTGCTCAAAATGTTTAAATAATATAAATGGCACTGTTGTTTTTTTCAGTCTGTCGTCTATGAGAACTCTGCTCCAGTCTCCACATTGGGAGAGTCTGACTACGAGAATGACAATCCATCCTCCACCTACGAGACCCTCAATCCAGCCACCATGGCTCGTGACCAGGCGTACGCCACAATCGGACAGAAAATATGATACTTGTTTTGGATTTGGATAAATCATACCACAAAGAATATAGTTGTGGTTTATTTCATTATATCTTCCTGCTTTAATATCTAAAATATCATCCAGAAATCAGCTATGTGTTATACCCTTGTCCCTAATAGATGACATATTCCTTCTTTAATATCTAAAATGTCCTGATCTATTGCCTGCACCTTTTTATATTTCCATTGTTTTTTCTGATGTACTTACTTTATTTTTGTATTGTTTTATTGTTGTTTATTGATCTGTGTTAACTGGAACATGCATCAGTTTTAATACTATGCTCTATACCTACTGCAAATGTATATATATAATACTGCTGTACTAAATATAAAACTGGGAAGTTATCTTTGAATCTTTGTGAGTGGATTTGAAATATAGCACAATCTCACAGAAACTACTGTGAAGCAAAGAAAACAGAAGAAAAGCAACAAATCTATATCATCACATTCAATTATTTAATAAATTGTTTGCTTTTATCAGCTTTTTGCAGAGATGCACTTTTCTTTTACAAATAAATAACTGAGGGAGTTTGTGTTGGTATTCTTTCTTGTGCTACTGTAACAGGTTTGGATCAGGTGTGGATAATGATGAGTCAGGGGTGAGTCAGTATATCTTCTGTTTAAGTTTAAGGTTACACATTTGGCTGATAAGTGTTATTAATGTAGCAGCAGATAATGTATTATATGATGGTAGGTTTTTGGTCCACCACAGTGCACCTAAGCCCCTTGTGGCCAAAATGAGCATTACAACAAAAACTTAAACTTTTCTTCCCACCTGTTTCACAGATGAAAAAGAAATTAAAGAACTTTAAACTATAAAACCAGTTTTCTTTTCTCACTTGCCTTTTAGGGCTTCTGTACATTTAATTTCTAGACACAGCACAAAGTCACCATTTTAAGTTCACTGTTATGAGGAAGGAAGAGAGTATGTTATATATAGTATATTTTGAGGCCTGAGAATGATGACATGTGAGAAAGCAGGAAGTCATGTTTAAATAAAGACTTACTATGTCATCGAGCAATGCGGAACTTAAAGTGAGGAAATTCACAAGTGTGTCCGTGTATCAGACGGAAGATACTGAAGTCATAGCAGCAGTTTTCAGCAGTTTAAGGATTTTTCTTCATCAGAAACAACTTCAGAATGAATATCCAGCCTGTTCTGCTCTTCTGCTTCTTATCAGGTGAGGACTGATTACCTGACTGTGTTGTTGCTGAGTAAAATGTGTTGCAGTGTGTAAACCTGTTACTGGTGATACACAGTGTTGGAGCATATACTGATTACATGACTTGACCACAACGTCACAGTTGAAATGCAACCTAACCTCCTAAGATGTGAGCTTTTGTTTGTTATGCATTTTTAATTTCTCCTAGATATTTGGGGTCAGTAGAACCTTGTAAGGTCAAAAACTAAGCATTATCATTGAACAGGAAGTCATTTTGCATGAACAATAATACTTCCTGATTACCCGTGTGATAGCTTGTTGCTAAAATTAGTCACATTTGTATAACATAATCAGACTATAAATGTTATTAAGCATAAAACAAACAAGTTTCAACCATAAAATGTGATACGTTTTGTACCTGGTCCACTTTTGTCTGGGGATTGGCTGTTGATTGACTAGGCCAAGATCCCTGCCATCTCATTTTTACACCATAAAGTACTTTTGCTGCCACCAGGTGGCCCGAAACAACATGTATGAATGAGGAAAAGAAGTCAAAGTTCATCAGAATGAAGTAAAAAGTCCAACAAACCTGAAATGTAATGTCTGCATATGAGGATGCAGAGTCACAGGAGGTTAAAGACAGTTGAAACAGGTGTAGTCTGAAGCTACAGCTGGTCATTTTTACCCTTTTAACCCAAACATCATTGTTTAACTTGCAATGCATCTGTAATAGTTGTGGATGGGTAGGACCCAAATGCAGCACAAAACCAGGGAGCAGTTTCAATTGATCTTTAATATATAGTCTGCATGGTAACTGTACAGCTGTATGGGACAGAGCGTAGGGGGGACAAACAGGGCTCAGGGTCACTGAAGACAGAGTTGGCAGCAGGTAAGGCCAGTCGCACTCACAGACATGAGGTTGAGCAGGTGGAAGTCTCTGGGCTCTCCTGACAGGATTGAAGCCGGAGGACGCCACACAGCCACTGGCAGACAGGAACAAGCGATACTCGAGGTCAAGGACAGAAAGCTGGTGCATTCACCGGGATAGACAAGAGGAGAGGAGGTCACTAGCAAGCAGGGTCGAAACTAGAGAAACAGTCTTTGAAGTAGCGCTGGAAGGTCTGACATGAAGCAAATGCAAATGACGATCTGCCAAGGAGGGAATGAACAACAGGAGTAAATATACTGGCTTGATTACAGACGAGGTGCAGCTGAGAGTCCAGGTGAACAGAGTTAACTGATGAGGTGGGTGTGGCTGATCAGCAGGAGTGGAGCAAAGGTGTGGTGAATGGAAATTTACCAGCAGCAGGAGAGTAACTCCAGGTTCACACCGGACGAGGAAGCGCCGCGATTAGCTGCGAAGCGCCGAGGAGCGGAGCCAGTTTCCTTTTCGGCCATGTTAACCAATGGTGTCGTTCACATAGGAAGCGCGGCGCTCTGCCCCGCTGTCGGCTCGTGCCGTGCAGCAATTGTTTCAGCGTCCGATCTATTTTCTCCACGTGCCGCGGCCGAATCTATCAATCCGGGCAGGAAGTCAAACAAAGCAACAACGAGAGTATCCGGTTTTCTAAATAAAGCATTTCAAATGCTCAATAATTAAACACGCCGTTCCACGAATGCGATGTGTGTGTGTGTCCAATCAGAGCACGAGATGAATACACAGGTACGTACATACGTACGTGTACACACACACACAAAAGAGAGAGAGGGACACAGAGTGGGCTGGTCATACACATGCAAACAGTGAGAAAAAACAGCTCCACAGAGGAGCCGAGTAGCAGAGCCGCTTGCCGACCGTCACGGAGAAGTACGCTACTGGTGTGAACTGAAGGGCTGTGGCACGCGCGAGAATTTCCAAGCGTGGCGCTTCCGCGTCCAGTGTGAACCTGGCCTAACAGAGCAGACTGTGACAGCATTTTTTTTTTTTAAAGTATATTTTTTCAGGCTTTTTTGCCTTTAATGGACAGGTTAGTAGAGATAGACAGGAAACAGGAGGCAGCGAGAGGGGAATGACATGCAGGATAAGACAGCTCGGTGAGGGATTCGAACCGGGTTCGCCTGCAGCGAGGACTGTAGCCTCTACACATGGGGTGGGTGCTCTACACATTGAGCTACGCTCAACCCTGTGACAGCGTTTTTAATATGAAAAATGATGAATATCTAAGCTGGGGTGATAATCAGTCGACCCCCACTGTACAGTGTAACACTTGCAGACTGCCAGCTAATGTCAATCAAACACTGATACAACCCCAAGCAGACTGAGACACAAACATTTCTGATATTTTCCCTTTTTTCTTCATTCTAACACAAAACTACTAATAATATATTTAAAAACATGCTGACAATATTTTCAAATGCAAAGAGGGAAAATAAATGTGATTTCAATTTGACTTTTTATTAAAACACATAAAACACACTAACGTGTTGTAAAAGCAGTAGTTAGTGGGAGTAAATTATGTTGCTGAAATAGAAGGAAAGAGTGATTATACAGGCAAGTTTATTTCAGCAACAGACAATTCAAAGTGTTTTACAGAAAACATAAAAAGCATCAAGAAAAAATTTAAAAGAAACACAAAACTTCATATAAAGACATCTGGAGAAATAAAAGACAATGAATGAGGACAAAGATGTAATTTAAAATATTTAAACTGAATCAAATCAGAAAAATGTGAGAGTTTATGCTGCATCCATCGAGTCCTTCCTGACAGAATAAATCAAGTCAAATCACAGACTGGTTGAACTGGGCAGCTCCCAGTGTGACTCTGTGGATCAGTGTGGAAATGTTCATTATTGATTGTTGATTTGTTTTCCAACAGTGCTGCAGGATGGAAACATTGGTCTCATCAATGCACAAATCCCCATTTATACAGGAACTGAAGGAGAAAGTATCACAGCTCCATGTAACTTTGAGACGACTGGAAGGTGGAGGTACTTCTGTAAGGATGAATGTAAAGGATACATTCTTTCAATGTATAGTGGCAGTCATCAAAATGGAACATCCAGCATGAAATATTATGAGACAAGTGAAGGAAGTCATCTGCATGTGACCATCACACAGCTGAGAAAATCTGACTCTGGACGTTACAGGTGTGGTTTGAACAGTTACCGTTCGGGTCCATACCAGGAGTTTGAGATCATCGTCACAGATGGTGAGTTTCTACTGAAAGTCATGAAAATGTTTCTTCATGTGTCTGGAGGTCAGAGGAAACATTTTTCTGACTGCAGCTGATATTTTAATAACCTGATATTTGGTCTAATATTCACTGTGAAGATTGATACAGTCAGTGTTCATTTACTGTCTCAGTGTTTTTAGGAATGAAAATAATAAACTGACTATTTCAATTAAATGTTGCCATTGTTTTTATAAGCAGCTGGTCAGCTAAAGGAGCATTTTATTTCTCTGATCAGGATTTATTTTGTATCAGTGTGTTTCTTTTTTATTGTTCACAGCTCCGCCCCCTTCAAAACCAAAGTTTACTCCTAGACCTGCCCCACCAACACAGAGTTTCAGAGGAAACACCACATCTTCATCTTCCACTAAAATCACCAACCAGCAGCAAACTGAGACAACAGCTGGAGGTTCAGGTACATTTACTAGGGGTTAGCATCTCTCCAATAAGACAATCTGATATATCTAGATATATGGAGTACGATACGAATCAGGAACGATACGTATTAAAGTGGAACGATTCGGTTCAATACTATTCGATGGGATTTCTATACGATACAATACGATTGGATATGATGTAATCTGATAGTTCTTTGTTCAAATTAAACATTAATTTTACATTATAAATTAACATAAGTCAATCCTATAAATGTGCCATTGCTTACGTTCAAATATAAATATTTTAAATATAAAGACCAGAGAACTAGTCTTTTTTTTCTTCGATTTCAGACTTTAAGCTGCGTCATGTCTTTTACTTGCTGTGACGATTAATGTTATACTTATGGGAGAGCGAGAAAGTGAGAGAGCTTCAGAAAGGAGCAGAAGGAGCTTTTAGCAGCTGCATCAAACCGATTCATAACTTCATTTTTTTCAAATTAAGAAATAACCCTGCCTCTGGTGGACAAACTATATAACAGGGTTCCTGTTTCTAAAATACATGGGACATATCTACGGTATTTCTGAACTGTAATTTCAGTCATCAGTTTCGGATCTTGATTTTTATCATGCTTTTGATATCTTGTATACTTGTTTAGAAAGTTTCATTTTTCATGGTTCAGGGTTCAATAAACTGTTTCTGATTCTGACTTTATAAACTGCAGTAGCTCCCCAACTGCAGCAGTTTGAACTAGTTCAACACTGTGTTTCTCATCCAGGTGGGATCTTGTATCTGGCTGTTCCTTTGACTGTGGTGATTGTCCTGTTGGCTGTTTTTCTACCTCTCCTGTACAAATGGAAGAAAAGAAGCTCTAATGGTGAGTCACCTTCCTATTCTAACTCTTTCAATAATTACAAATGAAGAGCAATGAAAACACCTTTGTTGTTCTTTGTCTTCCACAGATGTGAACAGCAGGGGCCATTTAACCGACATAAACATGGAGGTGACTTTATTACTTTGCATCATGGTATCTGTGCTCAAAATGTTTAAATAATATAAATGGCACTGTTGTTTTTTTCAGTCTGTCGTCTATGATGACTGTGTTCCAGTCTCCACATTGGGAGAGTCTGACTACGAGAATGACAATCCATCCTCCACCTACAAGACCCTCAATCCAGTCACCGTGGCTCCTGACCAGACGTACTTCACAATCAGACAGCAAATATGATTCTTGTTTTGGATTTGGATAAATCATACCACATAGAATATAGTTGTGGTTTATTTTATTATATCTTCCTGCTTTAATATCTAAAATATCATCCAGAAATCAGCAATGTGTTATACCCCTGTCCCTAATAGATGTGGTTTATTTTGAGGACATCTTCCTTCTTTAATATCTAAAATATCCTGATCTATTGCCTGTACCTTTTTACATTTACATTGTTTTTTCTGATGTACTTACTTTATTTTTGTATTGTTTTATTGTTTATTGATCTGTGTTAACTGGCACATTCATCACTGTTTTAATGCTATGCTCTATACCTACTGCAAATGTATATATAATACTGCTGTACTAAATATAAAACTGGGAAGTTATCTTTGAGTCTTTGTGAGTGGATTTGAAATATAGCACAATCTCACAGAAACTATTGTGAAGCAAATAAAACAGAAAAGCAACAAATCTATATCAACACATTCAATTATTTAATAAATTGTTTGCTTTTATCAGCTTTTTGCAGAGATGCACTTTTCTTTTACAAATAAATAACTGAGGGAGTTTGTGTTGGTATTCTTTCTTGTGCTACTGTAACAGGTTTGGATCAGGTGTGGATAATGATGAGTCAGGGCTTGTTTTCCTGCATTTATTTGCAGAAGACATAAAAACACTTCTGCACTTACTGCTCCCTCATCAATGCAACACAGCACTGTGTGATTTAGTTGATTTTCTTTCTTTCTTACATTTTACTAAATAAAAGCTAAAACAGACAGAAAACACTTTGTTTTTAACTAATAGATCTCAAAGCATAATAACCAATATGGGAACAGTGACACCTAGTGGACCAAACAAAACACTGCATATGTGGGGTAAAAACAGCGAAAATAATTACATTTAACAAAAGAAACACACCTGCAGAAGACATAAACACACATGTACCAGTCTTCTGGACTCTTTCTGTACTTTCTGCTCCTGAATAAGTAAAATAACAATGAGAAAATGTGCTGAAATGCTCTGCAGCGCTGTCTGGTTTACATTACGCAGCAGCCTGCCAGAGTACAAAAGGCGCGAAAACAAAAACATCCATAAAACGTATATTAATGGTTAAAACAACATAAAACAGCTACGTAATGTTAGCGGTATTTACATTATATAATATGCGCCAAACATGTCAACATAAATAGATCATTTTTCAAAGAAAACGGT
This sequence comes from Scomber japonicus, assembly GCF_027409825.1. Classification (NCBI taxonomy): domain Eukaryota; kingdom Metazoa; phylum Chordata; class Actinopteri; order Scombriformes; family Scombridae; genus Scomber; species Scomber japonicus. Next base: position 33,556,196 of record NC_070581.1, on the reverse strand, counting down.
TAAAAATCACAGCAGCACTTCCTAACACAACTTTCCCTCATCAATGCAACACAGCACTGTGAGGAGCTGACGATGACCTACGGAAACCCAGGAGGGACAGAAAGAGGTGACAGCCAAAAAGGAAACACAAAGAAAAATAACAATAAAATAAAACAACTAATTAAGATAAAATACACAAATATTCAACAAAATAAATAAATGATCAATCAAATCCCCAAATACAAAAATTATTAAAGTGCATTTTCCAACTCTGTTACACTACAGATTGTCAAACTATGTAAGATTTGTTTTATAGAGCAATAATTTATTAGCTGACAACCATTTCTATAATGTCGCAGTCAGATTGAAGAAGCTTTTTCTCACTCTTCCTTTTATGCTATAAGTTCTTTTTCCTTTCTTGACCATACAATGATTATATCCCTTCATATCCCACAACTAGACAACACTGCAGCCCCCCTTCTTATTCACATTGTCCCTTTATAACTCCACATCAGTTTTTCTGATATCAGCTCTGAACCAAGTGGTAGACTCATTCTCACTCTGCTTATGTCATGCAAAGATCTACAAGAGGTCTGTGAGGGAGTCAAACACTAGGTAGACAAGCATTATGCTGATATCCAATTAGTGAGATCATACTGGCTGGCTCATGCAACATAGCTCTTCCATGAAACTCTACAGGCCTTTCACTATAAAGCATAACTCTACTAGAGAGTAGAGGCAGAAGAAGGGAGCCAAAAATGATCTTTTTTTCTTCTAATGTGATGCATATGACTGGTATATAGGTTTACATGAGTATATGATAGATATTCTGAGTAACTAGGTTTAAACAAAGCATTTTGTTACACAGACGTATGAAAGTTTCTCCACTAAAGCACACCAGCACAACATGAAAAGAAGTCAAACTAAACATGAATCCCTCTCGATGCATTTGGCAGGTCTGGTCTGTCCTCATGCACTTCATAGTTTTATAGATCACACCATGATTTTTACCCTTCATCCTGTTTGTATCTACCTTTCCTTCCTTGTATTCCTTCAGGTGTCCAAACACATTATGATTCATCATGTGTTATCGCTACACAATAACAATACTGGATATAATCAGTGTAAGGATCTATGAGCATGATAGACAGGCAGACAGACAGACAGACAGACAGAGAGCAGGAAGTCATGTTAAAATAAAGATGTGTTATGTCATCAAGAAATGCGGAACTGAAAGTGAGCAATAAGGAACTTACAGCGAGGACGTTTTTCAACACATCTCTACATCACTGCAACAGGCCAACAACTTAAATACTTCAATTACGGATCCAACAATTTAAGTTATTCGTTACATCCAAAAAGTAATCAAGTACTCTAACCCATTACCCCCAACAGTGGATGTCACAGTATGTTATATTCATGTAGCGCTCAGCCCTGAGAATGAGAGCGAGACAAAACAGGAAGTCATGTTGAAATGAAGACTGGCAACTTAGTTGAGCAATGCAGAACTTAAAGTGAGGAACTTCAAAGGTTGGAGGTGTATCAGACGGAAGATACTGAAGTCATAGCAGCAGTTTTCAGCAGTTTAAGGATTTTTCTTCATCAGAAACAACTTCAGAATGAATATCCAGCCTGTTCTGCTCTTCTGCTTCTTATCAGGTGAGGACCGATTACCCGACTGTGTTGTTGCTGAGTAAAATGTGTTGCAGTGTGTAAAGCTGTTACTGGTGTTTGCACTGTGTTGGAGCATACAGTATACTGATTACATGACTTGACCAATGTCTCCACTGTAGTTTTGCCTTAAAAAAAAAACTTAATTTAAACTTAATAATGACCCAATTTTTGCGTATCAGAACCCAAGTGAAATAAAAAGCGAGTTACAAATACTTCTGTCGTCAACGGATGCTTCAGTTATAAACAGTGTCTGCTCTGTGACCATCAGAAGAGAGAGGCAATTTCCACAGGATCGATCTCAATTACTTATAACTTAAAGACTACCACTGTCCCCTAGTTGCTGTGATGTTTCAGTATTTACAGACCAAACTGAGCCGACCCACAGCAGCATGTTGAAGCAGAGACTCAGTATGAGCACACATATGAAGCCTAAAAGACTCACTAACTTTTTTCCACTGGGTGTGAACAGAGGATGAAGCTTTGTTTGACTCTGGGACAGACACAGAGTTTAGGGACAGCGTGCTTGGTGAGACTTATGAAGAGTTTTTGGGGCTCCAGTGAGCATACACCTGATCACTGTATATCATATTGTATTTAAATCTCTTTACATGTCAATAAGGAAGGCCAAAAATGATGAAAACTACAGTCTCCATGGCGATGTTAGTTAATCACATTGTGAAACACACTATGACGGTGTTTGCAACATAACAGGAAAGGGTAGAGTGACAGTTTTTCTGATGAAATTACATCATCATTGTTGGTAAGGACGGCCCCATGAACCGGTTTCCTCCATTGTTACGGTACATCTTAAATACTGATGATGTTCTTGCGGATGGTTTCACAAGTTTTTGTGAGGTATTATATCCTTTGTAACTGCTTATTACCTTTTCTGTGCAGTTAACACAAACTTTTACCATGTATGTTATGCAATGTTATTAAGTAAGATATTACGGTTTACAGAGTAAGTGAACTGGTATTACAAAGTCCTTACCACATCCTGTTACATCCACAGCACAGCCATTGTATCAAACCTGACCCATACTAGATAAACCGTTGTGATTCATTAGGACAAAGAACAAACACGTCATTTTTTACAGACTTCCACAAAGTAATCAGTCTTGTTCGGGCCCGAGCGCTGACCAGTGCGAAGCCCTGTTGTTTCTGTAAACCGACATGCATGGGGTGGTGAGGGCCTGTTCATCGCTGCTTGCAGCTTTAATTTTCATTATTATCACATTCTAATGAACGTTTTTTAAATCACTTTATGTATGTATTTTGATTTCTACATTCTGTTATATGTGATTCCTATGATGTGTGTGTTTGTGTGTGTGTGTGTGTGTGTGTGTGTGTGTGTGTGTGTGTGAGATGTGTTGCCTTTTATGAGCCCAGTGACTGCAGATGGAAATGGAAATTAGCTGTCAGCTAAATCTGCTGCAGAGCATCTTTTCTCTTTTTGAGATTAATGTTTTTTTGTAGAACATGGTCCCTGATATAAATACATTTAATTAAAAAAGAAAAGAAAACAAATAACATTCAAATCAAATCAAATTTATGCTGCATCCATCGAGTCCTTCCTGACAGAATAAATCAAGTCAAATCACAGACTGGTTGAACTGGGCAGCTCCCAGTGTGACTCTGTGGATCAGTGTGGAAATGTTCATTATTGATTGTTAATTTTTTTTCCAACAGTGCTGCAGGATGGAAACATTGGTCTCATCAATGCACAAATCCCCTTTTATACAAGAACTGAAGGAGAAGGTATCACAGTTACATGTAACTTCACTACGACTGGAACGTGGAGGTACATGTGTAAGGACGAATGTAAAGAATACATTCTTTCAATGTATAGTGGCAGTCATCAAAATGGAACATCCAGCATGAAATATTATGAGACAAGTGGAGGAAGTCGTCTGGATGTGACCATCACACAGCTGAGAAAATCTGACTCTGGACGTTACAGGTGTGGTTTGGACAGTTACCGTTTGGGTCCACAAAAGCAGTTCAAGATCATTGTCACAGATGGTGAGTTTCTACTGAAAGTCATGAAAGTGTTTCTTCATGTGTCTGGAGGTCAGAGGAAACATTTTTCTGACTGCAGCTGATATTTTAATAACCTGATATTTGGTCTAATAATCACTGTGAAGATTGATACAGTCAGTGTTCATTTACTGTCTCAGTGTTTTTAGGAATGAAAATAATAAATAATTTAATGTTACCATTGTTTTTATAAGCAGCCGGTCAGCTAAAAGAGCATTTTATTTCTCTCATCAGGATTTATTTTGTATCAGTGTGTTTCTTTTTTATTGTTCACAGCTCCGCCCCCTTCAACACCAAAGTTTACTCCTAGACCTGCCCCACCATCACCAACAACACCACCACAGAGTTTCAGAGGAAGCACCACACCTTCATCTTCCACTAAAATCACCAACCAGGAGCAAACTGAGACAACAGCTGGAGGTTCAGGTACATTTACTAGGGGTTAGCATCTCTCCAATAAGACAATCTGATATATCTAGATATATGGAGTACGATACAAATCAGGAACGATACGTATTAAAGTGGAACGATTCGGTTCGATACTATTCGATGGGATTTCTATACAATACAATACGATTGGATATGATGTAATCTGATAGTTCTTTGTTTAAATTAAACATTAATTTTACATTATAAATTAACATAAGTCAATCCTATAAATGTGCCATTGCTTACCTTCAAATATAAATATTTTATAAAAGACCAGAGAACTAGTCTTTTTGTTCAGTTCAGAACCATGTCATTGTGTTTATGACTGTAATACATTGCATGTTGAGAACTTTGCAAAGCCCCTCTGTCAATGAAAACAAACTTCATATTCAATTTTATTATTGGCACAAACTCGAACCAAAGAAACTAGTAAAGGAGGTAAAGAAATAAAACAGAGTTCTGTGTAGACTCAGATCAGAGAATAACAGTTTAAACAGACATCCCTTTCAATGTTTTAATTCATAAGTGCTGAGCCAACACAAGAGAGTACAATCTGGATCCAGCCTGACATTTCCAGTAAAACTTCAAAACCTGCAAATATTATTTTACTTTTGGAAACAGACAGATGACTATTTATTTTAATGCAGTTTGCTCCTCTCTCACTGCGGACTGACGCGCTGTAGATTGGAGTAGGATGACACCCAGAGGTGATTTCTTTAGAGAGGTTTGTCTCTCTCTATTATACAAAGATGCTGAACTTTATTCTATTATAATGTAAAACACAACAAAGTTAGCAGAGTGTTCAGACTTCAGAGCTGTGCTCATACTGTGTCACTGCTGCAGCGTTGCACTTTTACACATCTGCTGTGACTCAGTTTGGTCTGTAAATACTGAAACATCTCAGCAACTAGTGTCTGAAATACTTCTGAGGGGTATTGCACGAAACCAGGATAAGGGATTAAGCCGGGATAAGTTAGGTATCCTGGCTGAATTTAGCCTCAAGTCGGTTGCATGAAAGCAGGTTAAATTTATCCCGGCCCAGTTACTATGGTAATTTATTCTCTGCAGCTAGCCTGCTCCAGACCAGGCTAACAACCAGGCTAAGATTATTCTCAGGGATTCATCTGGCAGTTCTACTGTCAATCGTGTGACAAATTAATGGGTTTTACAGCATTTCCATGGTCTTTCTAAATATGTTGCATCATTTCAATTATCCTGCATTAAAATACTACAGATAAATTATATTGTAGTTTCATTAAAGTCTGTTGACTGTTTAATTGTCATTTTATAGTCATTCATGTGGTATCATTATTGTGTATAATGTACAGTAGATTTACTTTGTACTATCTACTAGCCGATACTCACAATGTTACTTGGCTGCTTCTGAGGCTGAGCAGCATCTGGGTCCTGTTACACATGTTATTTTCTATTAGCACCTAATCACTGACTTCATATCCACTATGGGCTAAATGAGCAAGACAGTTCCATAAAATTGACATGATACCTCAAGCCTGGAGTCCAGCAACGCCGTCTCCTCATCTGCAGAAGTGCATCCTGCAGCTGCAGATGTGCCTTCCCCCTGCCCTGCACTAATATAATTATATAATAATTATAATTATAATAATTGTTTGCACTTAATTATATTTCCTGAGAAGCATGCACTTTTACTTGCCACATTTAAATCAAAGTGTACAACTGTTGATTAGTGGGCTTGGACAGTAACTTCTTTAGTCCTTTAATTGTAATTTTGACAGTTCTAGTGGAGCACTGTTGTATTAATTGTACTTTTTTTTTTTTAAGTATATTTTTGGGCTTTTTGCCTTTGATGTACAGGTTAGTAGAGAGAGACAGGAAAACTGGAGACAGAGAGGGGGTAATGACATGCAGGATAGGAGTGATTGGTGCGGGATTTGAACCGGGGTCGCCTGCAGCTAGGGCTGTAGCCGCAACACACGGGGCAGGTGCTCTACCCACTGAGCTATACTTAACCCATTAATTGCACATTAATTGCACTACTTACGTATTGAGCCGGTCCGCGATTGTCTGCCAGGCTTTCTCCCTTTCCTTGATTACAGTGCTTTGTGCTTGTGTTGCCTTTTTTTCTTATCATTTCTTTAACCTCATCATGAAACTCCATCAGGAGCTGTTGTTCAGCGGCCGTGAAGAATGACGTGCGACACCTTTCCATTTTCCAATCTGTGATTCTGTGATCGATGCCATGGGTCTATTTGAGAATGCCGTGAACATGCACTTATCCCAGCTATCTACACCTGGCTTGACATAGCCGCGCCTTTTCATCCTGGCTTGGCGAACGTGCAACCAATTAAGCCAAGATGCGCCGGGCAGGCTAGATCAAGCTGCGCTTGCTCAGTTATCCTGGATTTATTTATTCTACTTTTGTGCAATACCCCTCTGATCAACACACTGAATAAGATAAGATAAATCTTTATTGTCATTGCACAATCATGCTAAGTACATTAGTACAACGAAATTGGGCCACTGTCCCCTCCGGTGCAAACAAGCAAGTTCAAACAATCACATATATAAACTAAAATAAATACAACAGTAGCAGCATAAAAAGTGCAATAGAGATGAGTCATGTCAAATGCTTGCATTTAGTATTGTTATTACCCTGTTGGAAAAACTGTCTCCGTCTGTTTGTCCCTGATTTTAAAGCCCTGAATCTCCTGCCAGAGGGCAGCAGCTCAAACACATGGTGTCCTGGGTGTGTGCTATCTTTCAAGATGCTGCTTGACCTCTTAAGACACTGAGTGTTGTAGAGGTCCTCCAGGGAGGGGAGAGGGTGGCCAATGATTTTTTGGGCAGTTTTGATGACCCTTTGAAGTGCCTTCTTGTGTGCTGTGGTGCAGCTGGCGAACCACAAAGAGATACAGTAGGTAAGCACACTCTCAATGGAACAGCGGTAGAAAACTGTCAGCAGCTCCCTCCTTAAGTTGACATTTCTGATGACCCTAAGAAAGTGGAGGCGTTGTTGAGCCTTCTTCATAACCTCCAAGGTGTTGGTGCTCCATTTGAGGTCTGCATCTATGTGCACACCGAGGTATTTGTAGTTGGGCACCCTCTCCACGACTCCTCTGGTTTTCTTTTTATTTCTCCGTACAACATACTGCAGCTAGCCTGGTAAACCCATGCTCTCATTCGAGCAATATTCCACTTCGCTTAGGAAGTTAGCATGGCCACCAAGACAAAATTGAACACTGTGTTTCTCATCCAGGTATGATCTTGTATCTGGTTGTTTCTGTGACTGTAGCTGTTTCTGTGACTGTGCTTGTCCTGTTGGCTGTTTTTCTACCGCTGCTGTACAAATGGAAGAAAAGAAGCTCTAATGGTGAGTTACCTTCCTATTCTAACTCTTTCAATAATTACAAATGAAGAGCAATGAAAACACCTTTGTTGTTCTTTGTCTTCCACAGATGTGAACAGCAGGGGCCATTTAACTGACATAAACATGGAGGTGACTTTATTACAATTGTATCTGTGCTCAAGATGTTTAAATAACAGAAGAGAGTCTGGGCTGTTAAAATGGCTGTGTATCTCATGTATGTAATCATTCCTCATCACTTTGGTAAATTGTACTGTTGTTTTTTTCAGTCTGTCGTCTATGATGACTGTGTTCCAGTCTCCACATTGGGAGAGTCTGGCTACGAGAACGACAATCCATCCTTCAACTATGAGACCCTCAATCCAGCCACCGTGGCTCCTGACCAGACGTACGCCACAATCGGACAGCAAATATGATACTTGTTTTGGATTTGGATAAATCATACCACAAAGAATATGGTCAAGGTTTATTTTGAGGACATCTTCCTGCTTTAATATCTAAAATATCATCCACTGTTCTCCCATGTTGTCTCTAATCTCCATTAAAGGAACACACCACCATATTCAGTTGTGTGCGGACTTTGTTTTATTGTATATTGACAATCCGCTGTAATGTATCCCATAAATACTGTCTGTTTCTGAGTATTACAGCAAACTTTACGGTTTTAAAATGAACTGGCAGAAATCAGCTATGTGTTATACCCCTGTCCCTAATAGATGTGGTTTATTTTGAGGACATCTTCCTTCTTTAATATCTAAAATATCCTGATCTAATGTGTAACTTTTTACCTTTGTTAATATTTTTTGATTTACTTACTTTATTTTTTGTATTGTTTCTGTTATTAATTTGTGTTAACTGGCACATTCATCATTGTTTTAATGCTATACTGTAACCCTACTGCAATTTCATATATAATACTGCTGTACTAAATATAAAACTAATTATCTTTGAGTCTTTGTGAGTAGATTTGAAATATGGCACAATCTCACAGAAACACTGAAATGCAACAAATCTATATTAAAGCAAATTAAATTACAAAATTGTATTCTGCTTTTATCAGCTTTTTGCAGAGATGCACTTTTCTTTTACAAATAAATAACTGAGGAAGTTTGTGTTGGTATTCTTTCTTGTGCTACAGATTGTCAAACTATGTAAGATTTGTTTTATAGAGCAATAATTTATTAGCTGACAACCATTTCTATAATGCCACAGTCAGATTGTAGAGCTGCTTAAAATTGTGATGATTAAATCTTCATACAGGGAAAAGTGGCTGGTGGTTGGAGGTTCATTGAGAAATTAAAATGCTTTCAATCCTATTCAGAACATAAAGTACTTCAGCCTCTTGTGGCCAAAATGAGTATTACAACAACAACAACTTAAAACCTTTTTCCCACATGTTGACAGAGGATAAGAAAAGTCAGGAAGATTAGCAGGATAAACCCACTAATCAGAGAATATAACTTCAAAAACGCCCAGAATTACACAGCAACAAGATTGACAGACATACACACATAGAAAGTAAATCTGACTCACATCACCTGAAGTCCATTATTCTTGTCGCTATGATCTCTTTTTCTTCTCCCACCATCACTGCTAGCTGATGTTAGCTGTTAGCATTAGCAGCACTGTAAAACAAGCTCACTCTGCTGCTTCTTTCATTTAAATGATGACTCTGTCTTTGTTGTAAATCCAGAATGTGACGGTTCACAGTTTCTTCCCCGGAGTCTGCAGCTGGTGTTAATCAGTGAAAATCAGCTTCACCTGCTGTGCTTCAGGAGGCTGCAGTACCGGGTTTGACCACACTGACTGTCATTTACCAGCTGTTACAATCCAATCCATTTGACAAAAAGTGACCAGAACAAGTCTTTATTTCCCTGAGAGTTTTATTGTTTCTTTAGCTTCTCTAAAGTACTATTAAGGCCTATGTTTGCAATAATATTTTATTTGTTTATTTATTGACCATTTTTCAAAATCCCTGTTACCAAGTGCTTCACAAAGACTTTTTTCAAGGAAATTTAAGACAGTTTAAAGATGATTAAAATTCAAGTAAATAAGGCTGTCTGATGAAGGGATTTAAAACAAATCACTGAGTCACTTCGTTTCTTCAGGTAGATCATTCCAGAGCCTTTTGGCCCCTCGAGGATCTGACTGCAAAAGCTCTGTGCCTGTTAGTTTTCAGTCAGGACTCTGCAACAGAAAAAAGACCTCCGCCTGGAGATCTCACGGTACAGTACGTACTGGCACAAATGGTGTGAAGAGGTCAGAGAGAGAGGCCATGAAGAGCCTTAAAAGTAATCAGTACATCTTAAAGGTACAGTATGTAGAATTTAGTGGCATCTAGTGGAATGGCCTTGTTCTGAAGTGTGTTTTAATTAGTGTAATCACCTAAAAACAGGACTCATCATGTTTTATTTACCTTAGAATGAGCCTTTTATATCTACACAGGGAGTGGGTCCTCTTCCACAGTGCCCACCATGTTTCTACAGTAGCCCAGAATGGACAAACCAAGCAGTGGCATAATAATGAAATCAAACTAGAGATGGACTTTGTTTTGTTGCAACAGTTAATTCAGTTTGTTGGAATTTGCAAACTGACCACTAGATGTCACTAAATTCTCCACACTGTTCCTTTAAAATCTATTCTCAAACATACAGGGAGCCAGTGCAAAAAGGCTAAAACAGGAGTGATGTCATCATGTCTCTCAACAGCTGTTCAGTCTGGAGTCGATCACAGGAAAGTGAGAAAGCTGTTGCAACAATCCAGACATGATGAGATAAAAGTGTGTAAAATGGTTTCTGTGTCTTTAAAAGTTAAAATATATCACATTTTTAGAAACATTTCGATGAAAACATGAAAAACATGATCGTAAAAACTTTGTGGTGTGCTCCTCAAAAACTGAAATTATAATCAAACCAGATGATGAATTTACTTTCAACCAGCTGATCCATCAGGGAACCACTTTTTCTTCAAAGTTAGAGTAAGTGTGAGAAGCAGTGCCAGACCGGCACCAATACCTGTCTCGCTCCCCATTGACTCTAATGTAATCGTCTTTTTTCCCCAAAAGAATCTCACTCTGTCTTCACACTGAGCTTTCTCGCTCATTTTAAAGAATATTTGAATAAAATAAACACTGTCAGAATCTGCTGGCTTCTTTGTCTCTCACAGTGTTTTTGGTTTTTGAACAGGAGTTACGGTTTTCTCACAGTTTGCAATTGTTTGGGACCTTGTCAGAAGCCAAATTCTGGGGCATTTTGAGAATTTCCAAGCAGATTCTCACACATCGCCGTAGCAACCGTAGGGCCTTAGCTGCCCTTAGCAACCGCAGGGCCTTAGCTGACCTTAGCAACCGTAGGGCCTTAGCTGCCCTTAGCAACCGTAGGGCCTTAGCTGCCCTTAGCAACCGTAGGGCCTTAGCTGCCCTTAGCAACCGCAGGGCCTTAGCTGACCTTAGCAACCTGTCGCTGGGCAGAAACTGAGCTACCTTTTTGTAATTGGAAACTACATGAGAAAAAAAAACAGTGGTGGAAGAATTATCAAAGTCTCTTACTAAAGTAAAAATTGCAATACTGCAGTGTAGAAATACTGAAAAAGTATACACATACACAAGTATTGGCATCAAAATAAGGTAGCAAAAATAAAAGTACTCATTATGCCGAATTTCAAAATCATATATTTTATATTATGACTAATAATATTATATCATTGTGCTGGTATCAGTAACGTTGTAGCTAATAAAGCTGGAGCAAATCATATAATTATAATAATATAAAAAATATATAATTTATAATAATATATTACAATTTATTAGTGGATTTGGTTTAATAATCTGCATTTTATAACTAAATCTGCCAAATAAAGGCAAAATGTAGTGGAGTCAAAGTATAAAGTAGCATAAAATCGCACCCTAAAATTGTATTTAGAGTTATATTCCACCACTAAATGAAACCCTCATCATCATCATCATCATCATGATCATCATCAGTAGCAGCAGCTGCAAACACAGAGTGAAATTATACACATTTTTTTTATATATCATATATAATGAGTAAATAATAAGACACCAGGCTCTGGAGTGACAAAGTGTGTATTTATATTATCTTCCCCTCCCACACACACACACACACACACACACACACACACACACACGCACACACACATCTTCAGCTACAGTTTGTGCTCAGTGTTGAGTAATAATAATTATATTCATAATAATAATAATATAAGCAATAGTTGTCTTCAAATATAGAGCCATTACACTTTATACAAAATACCCTGCATATTACTGTCAAATTTAATCTAAATGAGAAGTGTGACGTTATTGTTCCTGGTTGTTCACCCTGGTGGCCACCGGAGGGAGCCACTGCAAATATTTTCACCCCCAACTTTCTACAAAGGTTCAGACTGAATGAAATCACATCAACGTGTAATCTTTAAAAATCATCTGTAGAGTGTGTTTGATTAATAAATCACAGAGAAAAACCACAAAAAAAGTCTCAGCACAAAGTCAAAGAGGTTTCTGGAGCTTTCAGCCTCAATGTGTGGACTTCATGACTGGTCTGATTGTATATGTGGTTGAAAGTCGTAGCTTGTGTTGAGATTTTTTTTTTGCCCAACTGGCATTTCTAAGATCTTCAACCTCAAAGAAGTGAAATGTTATAATTTTGGTAGTCATGCATGTGTTGCTCGTGGACACTCCAGTAGTTAAACCTGCTTGGTTTAGTTATCCAGTCCAGACATCTCAACCCTTTAATGCTCCTTTAAAGCTCAAACTAAAACCCACAATTTCTGCTAAACTATCTGAGCAATAAAAAAACATATGACTGTCTTCATTAGTGATGAACCTGCTGATTATGTTCTTAATTAATCAATTTAAATCAGTTTACAATAATAGAAAACAGAGAAAAGCAGCAGGTCCTCATATTGGAGAAGCTGGAACCAGAGAACCAAAGAAACATCTTTATAACAGTATATATATATATATTTATACACATCTATATTCTTTAAAATGCCCCGAGCATCCTTTGAGTGTTTGTTCCTGAAGTGTTTTGGTTGACAGACAGTTTTGAGGGAATATTTGGCTAAAAGTCTGAAAAACAAACCTGCAAACTGATGGATCTTATCAACACCTGAACTGTTGGTTTGACGCTGTCTGGATTTACATTTCATTAAGATGTGAAACCTGTTAAGTTTCTTTCTGCAGAGGTAATTGTTTCTATATTCAGATTCAGAGCAGAAGAAGAAGAGGTACTGCAGGAACTCTCTCTGATACTACAGACACGCTGCATTCAGCTCCAATAAGGACTTCTTTCACTGTGGGTTAAGCAGCTGATCGTTTTTCAGATTTATCAATCAGCTGTCTGGTCGTTTCTTAAAGTGACGCCTTTAAATGTCTTTTTTTGTCCGACCAATAGTCCAAAACTCAAAGATATTCAGTTCAGACAGAAATTTGACTTCTGCTGTTAAAGGAAAATAAATCAAAAGCATTGATTGATTAACCTCAGCACCAGAGATATTATCTCATAATTATGACAAACTACAAGATGTGTATTTCTTATTATGATGTATGGATCTCAGATAGGTTTCCTACAATTATTAGATATGTATTTAATAATTACAAAGTCTGTATCCTGTAATTATTCATTATAAATATATCTTGTAATTACATGAAAACTAAAAACATTGATATCAGTATTCAGTACATCATAATTATCATATTCTTATCTGAAAACGTATGAGATAGTTTTGTTGTAATTATGAGATAAGGATCCCACAATGTAATAATTAAATCTTCTGTCATAACTAAATGTATGTGATGCTGAGTCATAATGTAAATCATAATCTTGAGATAATATTTGTTTTTCTTTGGTGAATGCAGGTTGCTTTCACTTCCTGCAGGTCAGAGCTGCCTCTGCAGGATCAGCTGGGATCGAACCCACGGCTCCTCCAGCAGTTTGCAGGTTGTCACACAGACGTGGTTTCATAAAAACAGTCCTAAATATGAGTGCAAAGGCATGCAGCACCACCCGCCTCCGAGTGCAACGTCATCATCAACAGCTAAAAACTCCACACACCCAAAATAAGTCAGTGTTACAGGATATAAAACAATCAGAGGTTACAACTCTGCATTTGTGACGAACAAAAGCACAACATGGTCACTGTTAGTGTCAGTGCAGAGAGTGTCGATAAAGTTGGATGTAATAGTGATGTCAGTGATCGAGCTTCGACCTGAATCCATCCGCCTGCACGTTTCTACCACAGCTTTAGATTGTCTGTTGTTTTTGTTTTGTTTGTTTTAGTGAAAGTGAAGCAGGATGGATGCAGGTTTACTACATGGAGGACTGTCACCATGACAACCACTGTACACATTCCTGATGCGGAACAAATGCACGGCCCACTGAATAGTTATAATAATAATAATAATAATAATAATGCTTTCATGCTGGCTGATGAAAACAGCGCAGGGTGCAAAATTAGTAGCAGCCACCAGCCAAATGTAGTCGATTTGCTTCACTCACCAGATTAAAAAACAATGTTAATCTATTGGCTGGTCAAATTTAAACATTCACTAGTCATTTGGCCGATGGACAAAAAGGATAATTTTGCACCCGGCGACAGCATGTCAAGTAAGGTGAAGTTTCTGGAGGATTAAAGGTCCCGTATTCAGGCAGGAAGTTCTTGATGTTTGTTTGGTTTGAAGCTGAACTTAAAGTGAATAAATGTGCAGAGAGAAGTCCTGATCACACAGGACGAGCTCTGCAGGCTGGAAAACATGAGGTGTATCGCTGGTTTTGTGATGACACAGAGCAGCAGAGGACAAACGTTTTACACTGAGTTAACCAGGGACGTCCACCCCCCCCCCTCCCCTTCCAAAAAAACCCACAAACAAACAAACAGGAGGAAGATGCAGCAAAACGGCCTATAAAACAAACTATTTTTGGCCTTTCACGTGTTCATGTATTCTCTTTTGTTGAGTCTCAGGGCTCTCAAATCTCTTAAATATGAAACAGTATGGGAGTCAAATGCAATGACAATAGATGAAAGACATGTTTTTGAGGACAAATTTTCAACCGTTACATAGATAACACCATGTGTGCACCATTATCCAGCTTGAAAATGCTCGTTCTTGATCATATATGTAGAGTTTTTACTTGCCTGATGACAATAAATTTGAGGCATTTTTTCTGATATTGTAATTAAAGCAACAAACAACAAAAGTAATAACCAAAAGATTTATTTTAAAAAAGTGAGCTATGTCCAAAATGTAAAAATGCATTAATCTGGGTTTAAAGTAGTGTGTCGTCTGCATACAGTGATAGAGTTTGATTTACGTCGGTGGACTGTATTGCAGGATGTTTGAGCTTTGACGGGTAAATAATGGTTAAATGAAAATGACAAATAATAAGTGAAGGAGTGGACACCCTTGTGTTTCACCCGTGTGTAAAATTAAAGCTTAATTCAACATTATTTTCATTAAACAAACTACTTTTCTATGCGTGACCTATGCTCATAAAGACAGAACATTTGAATACGGGACCTTTAAGTGCTACGCTGAAAACATTTAGAGTGAAATCTTCCACATTGCTGCCTGTGCTGAGTGTTAGTGCTGCATTCGTGTTCATCAGATGAACTAAATTACAATAATCTGATTTTTTTTTTTTTTTTTTTACAGTACGACTACTGTCAGTGTGCTTGACAGAGAGAAGAGAGAGGGAGGAGGACAGAAGAGAGAATGAAACGAGAGGAAAGAGGTGAGTAAAAACATCTGGACTCACAAGTCAACAGTTCGTTTGTACTAAAAAGTCTCTTCAGATGGCCTCATTATGGGACTCAACCCTCAGTTTGAGAAACAGATCTGAGGGAAAACAAACCCATCAACCTCTTCTGTTAATGTCCATCCATCCAATCTTGCCACAGGAAGTCCAGCTGCCCGAGTGGTGACAAAATAAAACTGACGCAAACAAAAGTAAAAGAACAAACAAACTGGTGTATTTTCAGATTTTAGCCCGTTAACCACACATCTTGCTCACTTTCTGTTGCAGATCTGTTTAAATCCTGAATATTTTAATATAATCACGTCACATCACAGTGTCAGAAAGCACCGACACCTTTAGTTTGAAACTGTGAAATGTCTCACCCACTTTTCTTTAAGAACAAAGTAATTTAAGGGAATCATGTGACAAAAATCACCTCAACCGGGCTCCTTTTGTGTCTCCATCATTGTTAATATGACTGCTTTGTTTTTATCTTATATCATTTTTATGTAATTTCAATATTTTGTTGAAGCACAATAATGTACTGAGACCTAAAACTCATCAGTGATCACAAAAGAACTCGTATAAAGTAAATATGAATTATAGTTCATGGACCTAAAAGTCACCAGAATTACAAAAACACTAATTTACTGTAATTCTCTGAAGGAAGTAGCAACACTAAGTAAAAAAAGTAAAGAAAAAGTAAACAGATTTTCATACAAATAAATGAAACCAATGTTTGTCTTAAGTAAGAAAATTAATTTAAAATCTGATTTATGATCAATAGTAATGGAAAGTAAATACTACAAATGTGCAGTTTGTGGGTCTAAAACATGAAAAAAAACACCAGAACTGTCCTTTAAGAGTGAATCTGATGGGTGTGATGTTGTGTTTTGGGCAGTTTGGAGCGTCACTGTTTTTCTCTGTCCTTCAGTCTCCTCTCTCTCTTTCTCAGCAGCCAGATGTGTTTGTCGTCGACATCTTTAAATATTTTATACCGAGTCAGCGAGTCACATTCTCTCTCTCTCCCTCTCTCTCTCTCTCTCTCTCTCTCTCCTCTCTTTCTCTCTCACTTGTTCATCCTGACACTTTCATCCATCTAGTTTCTCTTCTCCTCCTCATCATCCTCATCCCTCCCGAAACTCCCGTCGCATGTCTGTCTTTCTATTATTTAAAACGTCCCCTTCGCCTCCTCGTCCTCCCCTCTCCAGCTACCACATGTACGTCTTTGTTGTGTCGATCTGGCTTCCCGTCGCCTCCTCCTCCCTCTCCCTGCCCTGCCGCTCCTCCTCATCCTCGTCCTCCTCCTCCTTGTCGTCCTTGTCCTTCTCGGTCTCGCTCTCCCACAGCGTGATGAGCGGCGGGTACAGCTCGTTCAGGGGGATGGACATGGCGTGCTGCATGTACTTCTTCAGCGAGTGGCCGCAGGACTTGTGCTGCTGCACGCGCCGGCCCATGTAGACCACCAGCAGCGCCATGATGGACAGAGCGAACATGGAGCCCATCACGGCCGCCAGCGCCACACTGCTGCGACGCGACGCCACCAGCTCCACAGAGAAACCCGCCTCCTTAGTGGTGACGTTGAGACAGGAGGTGTGAGCAGGAGAGGAAGGGGAGGAGGAAGAGGAGGAGGGAGGGGTGGTTTCAGGGGAGGAGCTAGGGGAGGAGGAAGAGGAGGAAGTGGGTGAGGGAGGAGAGGAGGAGACGGTGAGGCAGATGTGGTACTCTGTGGCAGGGAGGAGGTGAGTCAGGTTATACTCCTGAACGTCTACGGGAACCTGGAAGACAAACACAAAAGAGAAAAACAGGATTTAAAGTCTGTGTAAAGTCAGAATAAGTTTGACATACCACAGAAAAGTGTGTTGTTAACCACCCTGCCAAATTTGAATGATTAAAAAAATCGCCAGATATATGAAATTAGGCTTCAAAGTTGTGTAAAAATCAGCCTCTTTCTCTGCTCCCAAACGCTGAAGCCCCACCCCCTACCAAGTTTCACCTGTCAATCAAAGTCGGCTACTTGCTTGGTGGCTAACTCAGCTAACTGGCTAACTGTAGACTGTAGTAGTAGTAGTGTGCCTGATATATTTATACCACTACAGCAGCAGGGGCGGGTTTATGCTATGTTAAGTGTGCAGGTGTAGCGAGGGCGGATGTGTTCACCTTGGCCGTGTAGCTGATCTGAGGGTTGTCGATGTGCACGGTGGCGCTGGTCCACCGCGGCAGAGGAAGGGCGGAGTCCTGCTGGTTCTGACCCACAGACGAAGCTCCTCCGCTGGGATACAACTTCCACTCCAACACCACCGACTGAGCGTGAACCACCTGAGCAGGAAACGTGATGAATTCATGAGAAGGAGAGTCAATCATGTTCACACAAACACACACATACGCACAAACACACACGCACACACACACATGCACACACATAAAATGATTAATTACACACAAACAGACAGAATGAAATGAGCTTTATAACAGATTACAGTGTGAACATTATAAACACAGCAGTACCTTCGCCAGCACCACCAGCGAGGCCGCAGCGCTGGACGAGTTGCCCAGCCAGAGCTGCTCTCTGCTGGGCTGGACGCCATCCCAGCTCCCCCTGCTGCCCGACCACGGAGCCAGAGAACCATGAGAGTCCACAAACACTGAGACGCTCTTTGTGTCTGCTCCCTCTATGTTCCACGCTACACAGGTATACACACCTGGATAGAGAGAGGGAGAGAGAGAGAGAGAGAGAGAGAAAGAGAGAGAGAAAGAGAGAGAGAGAGGTGTGGGGGGGGGGGATTGGTGGGGGCAGAGAGAGACAGAGAGAGAGAGAAGAACTTTAGTTATTTTCCGAAAACAAATGCATTTTTCAGTCTAAACGTGCCCAAAAACTCATGAACATTTGATATTTTATGGTCCACGGAAATGGACGTGGAAAATTGGCTCAATAGTGTCCCCTAGAAAATTTTAAAAATGAAGCCCCTCGCCCCAGATTGACGTAGACAAACGAAATTCTGAACACATATACATCATGTAAAGACACACAAAAAAGTCTCTTGGACCCATACACTAACTCCAACAGGAAGTCGCCCATTGTGAATCGATTTTGCGATTTTGGTGCCATTTTCGCGATTTCAAGGCATCGTATGTTTATGAACTCCTCCGACTTCAAATTCAGTTGTTGAATGATCTTAAGACTTTGTAGATGAAAAGTTGTCAAAATCTTACGCCTGTGTTAAAGCTGCTGGCCGTGGCGTTGTGGTGAATTTCCGGGCGGGGCAGCGAGGGCCAGTTCATCGTTCATGTTTGCAGCTTTAATTATTATTTATTACCTGCACCTGTTCTGTTGTACAGTGTTATATTTTATTCTTATTTTTCTTATCTTTGTTTTTATCTGTAATGCACCGTCAGCTGCAGCACTCCCAGTGTCATTGTATAGGTGACTGTAGAATGACAATAAAGACTATCTTTCTTATCTTATTTAATGAAAGCTGCGGACATTAAACTGTCAGATTCAACATGTGATCCTGTAGTTGTTGTATTTTTCCTGACCTGCGTCTGACGGCTCAGCGTGTTCGATCACCAGCGCTCCCGGCTCAGACACGCGGTGCTTCTTCTTCTTCCTGCTCAGGCCACGCCCCTCCTCTGATATGATTGGTGCAGCCACCGCCTCCGAGCTCACCTGACCAGGAAGATAACACGAGGAGAAATGATGACCAACCCAAAAACTCCTGAGTGTCTTTATTAGAGAACCCGAGGTCAGAGGTCATTAAACCACACACACACACGCACACATACACAGATCATACAGACACACACATGCACACACACACACACACACACACATACACACAAACGCACACACACACATAGGCACACGCAAACACACAGACAAACACACACATGCAAACACACACACAAACATACACACACACACAAAGACACACATACACAAACACACACACAAACATACACACACATACACACAAACTCACACACACACATACACACAAACGCACACACACACATACACAAAACGCACACACACACATACGCACACACACAAACACACACCAACACACAGACAAACGCACACAAACACACACACACACAGACAAACGCACACAAACACACACACACACACACACACACCTTGTCTCCAGTGGGCGTGACCCAGTAGAATTGGGGGGCGGGGTCAGCGTCCGCCCAGCACTCCAGCGTGATTGGCTGCCCGCCGCTGATGTTCATCGCCGGTGGAAACGCGTGAGCGGAGATGTGTGGCAGGCAGCTGTTGGCTCCCGCTCCTCCTCCGTCTACACCTCCCCATCCCACCGCCACCACCTCCTGCAGCTCCCGACCAATCAGGTGAGGCGGCGAGGAGCAGAGCGTGACGGAGGAGCCGAGCAGCTTGAGATGTGATTGGTTGCCGAGGTGAGGCCCCCAAGAGGAGAGACAGTCACAGCGCAGAGGGTTGGAGTGAAGAGACACCTCCTCCAGGGACGGCAAGGAGGAGAGGAGGTCACCAGAGAGGAGGCTCAGCTGGTTGTTGTTGAGGAGGAGAGTACGGAGGGAGGATAGATCACTGAGAGGGGGGAGAAGGGAGGAGGAGAGGAGAGAGGAGAGGAGGAGGAGAGGAGGGGGAGGAGAGAGGGAGGAGAGAGGGAGGAGATGGAAGGGAGAAGGGAGGAGGAGAGGAGGAGGAAGGGAGGAGAGGAGGAGAGAAGACAGGAGGAGGAAGGGAGGAGGAGAGAGGGGGAGGAGAGGAGAGGAGAGGAGGAGAGAGAAAGAGGAGGAGAGGAAAGGAGGAGCAAGGAGAGGAGAGGAAACAAGAGGAGAGGAGGAGCAAGGAGAGGAGAGGACAGAAGAGGGGGAGGAGGAGACGAGAGGAGAGAGGAGAGGAAGGGAGGAGGAGAGAAGAGGAGGAGAGAGGAGAGGAGAGGAAAGGAGGAGCAAGGAGAGGAGAGGAAACAAGAGGAGAGGAGTAGAGAGAGGAAGAGCAAGGAGAGGAGAGGACAGAATAGGGGAAGGAGAGGAGGAGACGAGAGGAGTAAGGAGGAGAGTAGAGGAGGAGAGGAAACAAGGAGAGGAGGAGAGAGGACAGAGGAAGGGAGGAGGAGCAAGGAGAGGAGAAAAGAGGGAAAGAAATTGAAAAAGTAAAATAGAGAAAAAGGAGGAAGAGGAGTTTAGATCTTCATCTTCATTTGTTATCGTGTGAAATGTATTATAAACTTTGTGATGTGATGAGACCAATTTATTGATTATTGATGATTGATGATTGATCGGAGCAGCCACCTGAAGGCCTGCGGGTCGATGTAGGACAGCCGAGGATTGTTGCACAGCTCCAGTTTGGCGATTTCTGGAAGGTTCTGGAAAGCTGATCGCTCCACCATCAGCAGCTGCTCCATGTTGTTCACACTGAGTCACAAACAGTCACACATCACAGCAGGATGTTTAGTTTAATTTATAGCATTACAGCAGAGATTAACCCTTTACATACTGTTTGGGTCAAATTTAACAGCTGAAAAAACACCACAAATGTCTTTTATTTTGAAATTTGATGACTTTTCCTAAAGTGGCCCAAAATGCACAACAATATAAATATTTAAAATTTTATATTTTTGTATAGATGCTACTAATGTTTGTCCATTGAGGCTGTTCTGTCTCAGATGATCTCCGTATCTATGTCCATGTGTTTTAGTGAAATGAATAGTTAATAGTTTTAATAAGATAGTAGTTATGAGGATTTCTTTTCATGATGTAGCAGTGAAGACTGATGGCTCTAATGGTTATACAATAAACCCCACACTTCCAGAAAGCTCTGCTTATTTTACACTTTACATATAAAATAACATTTAACCACCAAAAAGAGATGCAAAAATGACTATAAGAGACACAAATTGACTAAAGAAACCTTTAAAATACAAAAAAGAGACATAAAAAGGATTAAAAAGAGACACAATTTGACTGAAGTAACCCAAATGCTTCCAAAAAAAAATGCTTCCTAAAATCAACCTACAGTTAGTTTGAGTGACAGCTGCCATCTAGTTACCATGGTAACTTAGAGATGGAGAGACTAAAGAGACTCAAAACTACCAAAAAGAGACATTTCCATCATTATGTCTATGTTATATTTTCATGTCTGAGGTAAAATGGGACATGATATTGTGTGATAGGAGCTAAAAGATACACTCTCTCTGCTCTCTGAGAATATACTGAATATGGGCTCAGTGTGTCGTGACTCACCTGAGCTCCTCCAGGTGTTGAAGGTTCTGGAAATCTCCCTGCTGGATTCGGCTGATCGGGTTCTTGTTCAGGTCCAAGAACTTGAGGTTAGGGAGCACGCTCAGAGCGTCTCGGGGGACAGACCTGCAGGAGGACAGCGGGTCATCAGCATGTTCGCTCTGTGTCTCAGTGAGAGACGCTTACAGACCGAAGCTCCTCCGCTCGGACTCACCTGAGCCGGTTGTCGTAGAAGGAGAGACTCTCTAGGTAGTCGAGGCCCAGGAAGGCTGCGGAGGGGATAGAGGCCAGTCCCATCCCAGCCAGCACCAGACTGTGCAGCCGGGACAGAGGCAGGAAGTTCTTCTCCTCCAGACCCAGGATGGGGTTCTCCCCGATCATCAGGATCTCCAGCGAGGGAAGGGACTCGAACCAGCGGCTGTCGATCGCCACCAGACGGTTGGAGTTCAGGTGGAGCCTACAGGACAGGAAATGAGTTCAGACTTGGAGCTGAAACTTGATCCACTAACAGAGTTTTTATAACCTGACAGAGAGACTCAGTTATTTTATCCAGTGTGTAATATTTATTTAAAATGTATTAAGTATAAGCAGACGCACTGCCTCTGTTCCTGTTCATTTATTGATTAGAATATAAATGTGTTGATATGAGGAGAGAGGAGGAGAGAGGAGAGGAGAGATGAGGAGGAAGGGAGGAGGAGAGAGGAGAGGAGAGATGAGGAGAGATGAGGAGGAAGGGAGGAGGAGAGATGAGAGGAGAGATGAGGAGAGATGAGGAGAGGCGCAGTTCCATGGCACTCCTCTACAGCCAAATTTCGGGGCGTAACTCGTCCCGCAGCTTTGAGAAAACCCCAACAATATAAACATCAAAACGTGCGGCTCAATCGGGAAAGAGGTGCTATGGCTTTTGGTGTTGAAATTCAAATTTTTATGTTTTAAGTTATTCCCAAAAAAACAGGGAAAATCTCCATTGATTTTTTTTTTTAAAAGCACAAAATTTCATCTTTTTTCGGAGTCACCTAGCTCTCTCATACCTGCACGTAGAAACGTGATTCAAACTTTAAAACAGAGGAAAACTTGTGCTCTCTCCAAAACACCAAACTGTTTTTACATAACATGTAAACTTTTCAAACTATGAGCAGTCAAACGAGGAGTGGAAATCACTATTTCTTCAAAGTTAGAGTGGAAGCAGCAGTTAGCTAGAGTGTGAGAAGCAGTAAAAAATAACCTTTAATTTTTATTTTTAACTCGAGCTCACGGCCAAACCGTAAAAAGGAGACAAATAATTTTTTGTCAAAATGAAGACATAGGTGTTGGGATTCATAAAATGTGACGTTGACAGGCGGGGTCTGCACAAAATTTAAACGGGGGGGGGGGGGGTAATCCCTGTCTCGCTCCCCATTGAACCTAATGTAATCGTCTTTTTTTCCCAAAAGAATCTCACTCTGACTTCACACTGAGCTTACTCGCTCATTTTAAGGAATATCTGAATAAAATAAACACTTAAAATACTTTTTGGACAGGAGTTACGGTTTTCTCACAGTTTGCAATTGTTCGGACCTTGTCAGAAGCCAAATTCTGGGGCATTTTGAGAATTTCCAAACAGATTCTCACACATCGCCGTAGCAACCATAGGGCTTTAGCTGACCTTAGCAACCGTAGTAGGGCCTTAGCTGTCCTTAGCAACCTGTCGCTGGGCAGAAACTGAGCTACTTGTTTGTGATTGGCTAATTCCTGTCTGTCTGTTTTGCCAGTTAACTGAGCTAATTCATTTGAATGGATTAATTCATGTTTACTGTGGACAGAAAAAAATAGTGTTATAGTTTTTTATTGTATTATATGATTTGTGGTATATAAAAAGATTCAACATTTATCAATAGAAGATGAACAAAATGTACATAATATATTTCATACAACTAAGTAATTTAAAATAAAAAAGTGTAAATAAAATCTCCTCTCATAATGATTTACTTAACACTTTCATAACAGTGATTTTCCTGTCTGTGAAAAAGGAAGCAGACGGAGCGAGTCGTACCGCAGCAGGTTGGTGAGGCCGGCGAAGGCTTTGGGTCCGATGGAGGAGATGTGGTTGTGGTTTATGTAAAGCTCCTCCAGGCTGGAAAGGTTCCTCAGGCTGAAGTCCTCCAGCTCCTCGATCTTGTTCTCCTCTAGGTACAGAGTGACGAGGTGACCCAGAGAGGACAGGCCCATCGAGCTTACCTGGACACACACACACACACACACACACACACACACACACACACACACACAGCAGCGCTCATCAGAGGTTTGCTATGGTTGCGAGGGCTGGATCTCGAGGACATTGGGCAATCAACCTGTCAATCAGGACGTAGCCACGCCCTAATGCATACCCTGCTTTATCGTCACATATAAAATCAGGGAGGCCAAAATGTCCCAAATGAACATCATACTGCATTGAAGAAGGCTTTAAACTAGCGATTGAGACCATAAACACATTTTGAAAACGTTTACTTTGGTTAGAAATCAAGTGAGAAGTTGGTGAATTCTCCATTGACTTGTATAGAGACGGTCGCCCCCTGGTGGCCTTTTGATAGAATGCAGTTCTAAGTTACTTCCGTGTTGGCCTCATTTCAGAGGACCGGAGCTCCCCGCCTGTGTTTTTCTGTGTGTGTGGGTTTCTGTGTGTGTGTGTGCGTGTGTGTGTGTGTGTGTGTGTGTGTGTGTGTGCATGTGTGTTACCTGTTTGAAGTGGTTCTGTGACAGGTCGAGCTCTGTCAGGTTGGTCAGACTCAGCAGTTCAGTGGTGATGGAGGAGATGTTGTTACTCTGCAGCAGCAACACCTGAAATACACAGATTGGTTTCAACATGTGGACAAAAGTATTGGGACAGCTGGCCATTAAACCTACAGGAGCCTTTCTAACATCACATTATAAACCCAGAGGCATTAATATGGAACTGGTCCTCTCTTTGCAGCTATAACCACTTCCTCTCTTCTGCTTATTCATCCAGAGGAGCATTTGTGAGGTCAGACACTGATGTTGGATGAGAAGGTCTGGCTCACAATCTCGGTTCTAGTTCATCCCAAAGGTGTTGGATAGGGTTGAGTTAAGGGTTCTGTGCACACCAGTCAAGTTCCACACCAAACTTATCCAATCATGTCTTTATGGAGCTGGCTTTGTGCCTTGTTGTTTTATTTATTGTCATTATTTTAATTGTGTTTTGTGTATGTCATTCTGTTAATATTGCTGTGTGTGAAGCACCTTGCAATTTTGGTTTTGAAAGGTGCTATAGAAATGAAGTTAATTATTATTATTAGAAATAAAAGATGAAGATTATTATTATTATTATTATTATTGTTGTTGTTGTTGTTGCTGTTATTATGAAGCTCCCGGCTCAGTTTCTGTGCTGATGTTATTGTAAGAGGAAGTTGCCAATGCTCTGTTGACCCAACACTGCTGTTACTAAACACTTCCACTTTTCAATAAAACCACTTACAGCTGATTATGGAATATCTAAGCAATGATAACATTTCACAAACTGACTTCTTGCACAGTTGGTGACAGGACCATGCTTTAATATACTGGGTTATTCAAAATGATCTTTCACTGATGTTTGTAAATGCAGACTGCATGGCTGTTTGATTTTATACACCTGTGGCAATGAATGAAACACCTGATTTTAATGAGTAAGAGGTGCATCCCAATACTTTAGTCTTTAGAGTGTATTTACAGCTCAACAGGTGAGAGTGTTACCTGTGTGTGAGCAGAGATGTTCGCTGGGACTCTCTGCAGGTGGAGCTCGTTGCAGTCGACGGTCCTCGCCTGGTGATAAACGGACTGAGGCGTGTACCAGGGTCGCGTCTCACACACACACTGCAGAGGACATAGCACGGCACCACCTGCAGGACACACACGCACGCGCACACACACACACACACACACACACACACACAGACACACACACACACACACAGAAATGTAGCGCAACACACACATAAACACACACACACACACACACAGAAAAACACACATAAACAAACCCAAAGACACAGAAACACACAAACACACATAGAAACACACACACACACACACACATACACACACACAAAACCTATTTTTAAAAACTGATGACCCAAAAAACAAAAAAATAAAAATGCACAGCTTTTACAACTGTCAATCACCTTGGCTGGCCACGCCCACTCCCCCATGCACTGATGACATCATCAGGGAGGAGAGGAGCACAAAGAAGACTGCAGATCCCATGGTGCACTGGGGCTGGGAGCAGAGCAGAGAGGAAGTGTTGACTAAGTGTTTCGTTGGCGATGACTTCCTCCGTCAGGTTGAAAGGAGGCGAGTCACATCTGCTGCTGTACGGAAACACACAGAGGACAAACATGAGACTAATTATGACTTTTATAATCTTTCATTTCAACAGAGGATAAGATTTGTTTCATAATTAAATTAGATGGGTGTTAGTTAAATTTAAAGACCATATTCTCAACTTTTCTGTCACTAATCACTATTTCTTTTTTTTCATTTATGTTGCTGATTTTTTCCACTTCTGACACAGTTTGGACTCACTTCACTTTTTGATTTTGATGATAAAACTGGGGCTCATGGGTTTTGTAGTATTTAGTGGTATTCCCTGATTTGTCAGCTGTTGCTATGTTTATATTTGGCCTCTAGTTTAACATAATATTTACTAAGATTGTTGCATTTACGCAGACTCAGAACTATAATGATTGCAGCTCAACAACTTAGCTTCTTGTAGCCATCCTTCACCAAGCACATAAAGTAATACTGAACATTAGAGGAGGTTTTAAAGAAACATACGCCTCACTTTTCTTATACAAAGATATTCAATAATCACTAAATAAAAACAGGTTGCACCATATAAGGTAGTTTTTAGAGATCACTAACTAATAACGAAACATTTACACCCACTAACTGGAAAAATTGCAAAATATATGAAAATAGGCTTCAAAGTTGTGTAAAAATCAGCCTCTTTCTCTGCTCCCAAACGCTGGGGGCGTGGCCGCCGAGTCCGCTGAAGCCCTGCCCCCTACCAAGTGTCACCTGTCAATCAAAGTCACCACCTCTACCAGAAACATGGACGCTACACCTGAGAGCTTTCTGCTGCTAGCTCAGCTGCTAGCTTGGTAGCTAACTCGGCGGCTAGCTCTGCGGCTAACTCAGCTAACTGGCTAACTGTAGACTGTAGTAGTAGTAGTGTGCTGAATGTATTTATACCTCTACAGCAGCAGGGGCGGGTTTATGCTAATCACTAAATCCTGAACACAGAAATGTTGAAACACAGTTTGTGAAGCCTAGCTCCACAATTCAAATCTAAATGGTTGAAATGCTTTTTACACCTTTTTTAGAAATACATTTATGACCTATTTAATGTGTTTAGAAGAAAATGTCTGAATTCACTTTACACAGTCTTTAAACTCATAACTTTGTGGGAAATTTGGATTTGTCACTGTGTGGAAACATCTGTATTCAGCCGTGTTTCTCGTGTGTCTGAAATCCTGTAATAATAGTTCAGTTACATAATAAACTGTGAAAGTGGCCACGTAGCTAGCTGTCTGCCTGACAAAAAAGGAACAATGTAAATTGGTGGCAGATTGTTTTTCTGTTCTTTATCCTTTTCTGTGGCAGAACGGTAACTACAGGAATAGTTGGTTAAAAACAATAACATATCCAAAAAGTAATCATGTACTCTAACCCATTACCCCCAACACTGGATGTCACAGTATGTTATATTCATGTAGCGCTCAGCCCTGAGAATGAGAGCGAGAGAAGGCAGGAAGCCATGTTGAAATGAAGACTTGCAACTTAGTTGAGCAATGCAGAACTTAAAGTGAGGAACTTCAAAGGTTGGAGGTGCATTAGACGGAAGATACTGAAGTCATAGCAGCAGTTTTCAGCAGTTTAAGGATTTTTCTTCATCAGAAACAACTTCAGAATGAATATCCAGCCTGTTCTGCTCTTCTGCTTCTTATCAGGTGAGGACCGATTACCCGACTGTGTTGTTGCTGAGTAAAATGTGTTGCAGTGTGTAAAGGTGTCACTGGTGTTACACAGTGTTGGAGCATATACTGATAACATGACTTGACCAATGTCTCCACTGTAGTTTTGCCTTAAAAAAACCTTAATTTAAACTTAATAATGACCCAATTTTTGCGTATCAGAACCCAAGTGAAATAAAAAGCGAGTTACAAATACTTCTGTCGTCAACGGATGCTTCAGTTATCAACAGTGTCTGCTCTGTGACCATCAGAAGAGAGAGGCAATTTCCACAAGATCGATCTCAATTACTTATAACTTAAAGACTGCCGCTGTCCCCTAGTTGCTGTGATGTTTCAGTATTTACAGTACAAACTGAGCCGACCCACAGCAGCACGTTCAAGCAGAGACTCAGTATGAGCACACATATGAAGCCTAAAAGATTCACTAACTTTTTTCCACTGGATGTGAACAGAGGATGAAGCTTTGTTTGACTCTGGGACAGACACAGAGTTTAGGGACAGCGTGCTTGGTGAGACTTATGAAGAGTTTTTGGGGCTCCAGTGAGCATACAGCTGATCACTGTATATTATATTGTATTTAAATCTCTCTACATGTCAATAAGGAAGGCCAAAAATTATGAAAACTACAATCACCATGGCAATGTTAGTTAATCACATTGTGAAACACACTGACAGTGTTTGCAACATAACAGGAAAGGGTAGAGTGACAGTTTTTCGGATGAAATTACATCATCAGTGTTGGTAATAACGGCCCCATGAACCGGTTTCCTCCATTGTTACGGTACATCTTAAATACTGATGATGTTCTTGCGGATGGTTTCACAAGTTTTTCTGAGGTATTATATCCTTTGTAACTGCTTATTACCTTTTCTGTGCCATTAACACAAACTTTTACCATGTATGTTATGCAATGTTATTAAGTAAGATATTACGGTTTACAGAGTAAGTGAACTGTATTACAAAGTCCTTACCACATCCTGTTACATCCACAGCACAGTCATCGTATCAAACCTGACCCATACTAGATAAACCGTTGTGATTCATTAGGACAAAGAACAAAGATGTAGTTTTTCACAGACTTCCAACTTTTCTGTTGTGAAGTTAAAAAAATGATTTTAAGTAATTGGTTTTGTTAGGGCCCGAGCACTGACCAGTGCGAAGCCCTGTTGTTTCTGTAAACCGACATGCATGGGGTGGCGAGGGCCTGTTCATCGCTGCTTGCAGCTTTAATTTTCATCGTTATCACATTCTAATGAACGTTTTTTAAATCACTTTATGTATGTATTTTGATATCTGCATTCTTTTATGTTATTCCTATGATGTGTGTGTGTGTGTTTGCGTGTGAGTGTGTTGCCTCATGTGAGTGGTGTAGTACATGGTCCCTGATATAAATACATTTAATTTAAAAAACAAAAGAAAACAAATAAAATATTTGAAACATTCAAATCAAATCAAATCAAATCATCAGAAAAATGTGAGAGTTTATGCTGCATCCATCGAGTCCTTCCTGACAGAATAAATCAAGTCAAATCACAGACTGGTTGAACTGGGCAGCTCCCAGTGTGACTCTGTGGATCAGTGTGGAAATGTTCATTATTGATTGTTGATTTGTTTTTTCCAACAGTGCTGCAGGATGGAAACATTGGTCTCATCAATGCACAAATCCCCGTTTATACAGGAACTGAAGGACAAAATATCACAGCTACATGTAACTTTGGGACGACTGGAAGCACAAAGTACATCTGCGAGGACGAATGTGAACAATATCTTCTAGAAATGACCGATGTCACTGCTAAAAATGAGAGATTCAAGATGGATTATGTAACAACACCTACAGGAAGTCGTCTGGATGTGACCATCACAGAGCTGAGCAAATCTGACTCTGGACGTTACAGGTGTGGTTTGCACAGTGACGATTCAAGTCCATACCAGAGATTTCAGATCAACGTCAGAGATGGTGAGTTTCTACTGAAAGTCATGAAAGTGTTTCTTCATGTGTCTGGAGGTCAGAGGAAACATTTTTCTGACTGCAGCTGATATTTCAATAACCTGATATTTGGTCTAATAATCACTGTGAAGATTGATACAGTCAGTGTTCATTTACTGTCTCAGTGTTTTTAGGAATGAAAATTATAAACTGACTATTTCAATTTAATGTTACCATTGTTTATAAGCAGCCGGTCAGCTAAAGGAGCATTTTATTTCTCTCATCAGGATTTATTTTGTATCAGTGTGTTTCTTTTTTATTGTTCACAGCTCTGTAAACTTCAAAACCAAAGTTGAGTCTCAGTCTCTTTTTTTTTAACATCTTTCTCATCAGCTTTCACAACAACAACACAGAGTTTCAGAGGAAGCACCACAGCTTCATCTTCCACTAAAACCACCAACCAGCAGCAAACTGAGACAACAGCTGGAGGTTCAGGTACATTTACCTTCACTTTTAAGGAGAAGCTCAATAAGACAGTTACATTATTGATTCCGCTTATTGGTACGAAATGTGTTATTCAAACATAACTATCACTGTTACTTTGGAACGTCTAACATTACATCTAATTGTTTTGGAGGTCTTTGGTTATTTTTGGGAGGCCACTCTCCCAAATCGATATTTTCCTCTGGTGGACAAACTATATACCGGGGTTCCTGTTTCTAAAATACATGGGACATATCTATGGTTTTTCTGAAATGTAATTTCAATAATCAGTTTTGAAACTTGAGTTTTATCATGCTTTTGATATCTTGTATACTTGTTTAGAAAGTTTATTTTAATTTTTCATGGTTCAGGGTTCAATAAACATGTTTCTGATTCTGACTTTATAAACTGCAGTAGCTCCCCTACTACAGCAGTTTGAACTAGTTTCAACACTGTGTTTCTCATCCAGGTATGATCTTGTATCTGGCTGTTCCTTTGACTGTGGTTATTTCTGTGACTGTGGCTGTTTCTGTGACTGTGGTTGTCCTGTTGGCTGTTTTTCTACCGCTCCTGTACAAATGGAAGAAAAGAAGCTCTAATGGTGAGTTACCTTCCTATTCTAACTCTTTCAATAATTACAAATGAAGAGCAATGAAAACACCTTTGTTGTTCTTTGTCTTCCACAGATGTGAACAGCAGGGGCCATTTAACCAACATAAACATGGAGGTGACTTTATTACTTTGCATCATGGTATCTCTGCTCAAAATGTTTAAATAACAGAAGAGAGTCTGGGCTGTTAAAATGGCTGCTTATCTCATGTATGTAATCATTCCTCATCACTTTGGTAAATTGTACTGTTGTTTTTTTCAGTCTGTCGTCTATGATGACTGTGTTCCAGTCTCCACATTGGGAGAGTGTGACTACCACAGCGTCAATCCATCCTTCAACTACGAGACCCTCAATCCAGCCACCATGTCTCCTGACCAGACGTACGCCACACTCAGACAGGAAATATGATACTTGTTTTGGATTTGGATAAATCATACCACAAAGAATATAGCTGTGGTTTATTTTGAGCACATCTTCCTGCTTTATTATCTCAAATATCATCCACTGATCTCCCATGTTGTCTCTAATCTCCACTAAAGGAACACACCACCATATTCAGTTGTATGCGGACGATGTTTTATTGTATATTGACAATCCGCTGTAATGTATCCCATAAATACTGTCTGTTTCTGAGCATTACATCAAAGTTTCCAGTTTTAAAATAAACTGGCAGAAATCAGCTCTGTTGCCACTAAATCAGCAATGTGTTAATACCCCTGTCGCTAACCCGGGATTTCCACCGGGTCCATCAGCGGTGCGTAACGGCCGTGACACGGTTTAGCTTGGTCGTCTGCCCGGGCACGTTACTGCAGCGGAGCTCTGGGAGAGAAATCTGCCTTTTAAAATGAAGTTGCACTGTTAATGCAGTAATTACGACAGCCCAATCAAATCCAAACAAGTGCCTTTAGTCTATCGTATTTACTGTAGTAGCAGCACAACTAAACGGCCCGATTTTGTTAACTTGCTCAAATTTAGTTGATTTGATAATTTGATGTTTGTGCTTATATCATGTGTCAGTAGCTACGTAGCTAGATGGAGTCTTTATCTGTTTTAATTGTGTTTGTTGCTGAAATATGATCAGGAGGCTGCACGGGTTGTTTTATTTTAAAAATGGAAGTTTTATTATGCCGATTCTGTGTCTGACTTCCCGTCTGCTTTGTTGAGCTTGTTGCGATTTAGAAGCAGCTCCATTGATTAGAGTGGCAGCGATCAGCTCTGGTGACTGCAGCCCGCTGACGAACCCGGTGGAAATTGGACTTAATAGATGTGGTTTATTTTGAGGACATCTTCCTTCTTTAATATCAAAAATATCCTGATCTATTGCCTGTACCTTTTTATATTTGTTGTATTGTTTCTGTTGTTGATCTGTCACATGCATCATTGTTTTAATACTATGCTCTATACCTACTGTACATTCATATATAGTACTGCTGTACAATATGTAAAACTGTCTTTGTGAATGGATTTAAAAAGTAACAAATCCATTTCAACACATCACAAATTAATTTGCATAATAGTAATCAACTTTTATCAGCTTTTTGCAGAGATGCACTTTTCTTTTACAAATAAATAACTGAGGGAGTTTGTGTTGGTATTCTTTCTTGTGCTACAGATTGTCAAACTATGTAAGATTTGTTTTTTAGAGCAATAATTTATTAGCTGACAACCATTTCTATAATGTCACAGTCAGATTGCAGAGCTGCTTAAAATTGTGATGATTAAATCTTCATACAGGGAAAAGTGGCTGGTGGTTGGAGTTCATTGAGAAATTAAAACGCACTTGGAAGAAAACATAAATGCTTTCAATCCTATTCAGAACATGAAGCACTTCAGCCCCTGGTGGCCAAAATGAGTATTACAACAAAAACATACAAAACAAACGAATCACCTGGCTAAACTTTCTTCCCACCTGTTCCACAGATGAAAAGGAAATTAAGAACTTTATACTATAAAATGGATAATCAGTTGTTTTTTCCTAATCAGTGAGAATTATTGATCAATCTAACACCAAGTCCATACACAGTAATTAAGGATTTATTTGTAGTAATGTACAATATGGCCAGGGTTGTGAAGGTTACTATGAAAATGTAATAGGTCACAGATTACTAGTTACTCTATTTAACATGTAATAAGTAATGTAACTATTTCAATTACTTAATCACATTTTCTAACCAATGTATTCAGATGTTAGGGTAAGTGTTCCCATTAAGCACCAAAATCTAAGTCCAACTGTTTTTCATGGCTACTGACATTTAAGCCCATGTGTGCTCCAAATAAGCCCGTATCATGATTTATTTACTAAATATAAAACAATATTGATTTCAAAGAATTAAAAACAGTAATATATGTATTCAGTAACATGTTCAGCACAAAGAGGACTGCAGTTCCCATGGTGCACTGGGGCTTGGAGCAGAGCAGAGAGGAAGTGTTTTGGTGACGATAACTTCCTCCGTCAGGTCGAAAGGAAGACGATGCAAATTGGTGGCAGATTTTTCTGTTCTTGTGGCAGAACGGTAGCTACAGGAATAGTTGGTTAAAAATAATAACAGATCAAAAAAGTAATCAAGTACTCTAACCCATTACCCCCCAACACTGGATGTCACAGTATGTTATATTCATGTAGCGCTCAGCCCTGAGAATGAGAGCGAGAGAAAACAGGAAGTCATGTTGAAATGAAGACTGGCAACTAAGTTGAGCAATAAGGGACTGAAAGTGAGGAACTTCGAAGGTTGGAGGTGTATTAGACGGAAGATACTGAAGTCATAGCAGCAGTTTTCAGCAGTTTAAGGATTTTTCTTCATCAGAAACAACTTCAGAATGAATATCCAGCCTGTTCTGCTCTTCTGCTTCTTATCAGGTGAGGACCGATTACCCGACTGTGTTGTTGCTGAGTAAAATGTGTTGCAGTGTGTAAAGCTGTTACTGGTGTTACACTGTGTTGGAGCATATACTGATTACATGACTTGACCAATGTCTCCACTGTAGTTTTGCCTTAAAAAAAACTTAATTAAAACTTAATAATGACCCAATTTCAGCGCCCACGTGAAATAAAAAGCGAGTTACAAATACTTCTGTCGTCAGTCAACGGACGCTTCAGTTATCAACAGTGTCTGCTCTGTGACCATCAGAAGAGAGAGGCAATTTGCACAAGATCGATCTCAATTACTTATAACTTAAAGGCTGCCGCTGTCCCCTAGTTGCTGTGATGTTTCAGTATTTACAGACCAAACTGAGCCGACCCACACGAGCATGTTGAAGCAGAGACTCAGTATGAGCACACATCTGAAGCCTAAAAGATTCACTAACTTTTTTCCACTGGGTGTGAACAGAGGATGAAGCTTTGTTTGACTCTGGGACAGACACAGAGTTTAGGGACAGCGTGCTTGGTGAGACTTATGAAGAGTTTTTGGGGCTCCAGTGAGCATACAGCTGATCACTGTATATTATATTGTATTTAAATCTCTCTACATGTCAATAAGGAAGGCCAAAAATGATGAAAACTACAATCACCATGGCAATGTTAGTTAATCACATTGTGAAACACACTATGAAGGTGTTGGCAACATAACAGGAAAGGGTAGAGTGACAGTTTTTCGGCTGAAATTACATCATCAGTGTTGGTAATGACGGCCCCATGAACCGGTTTCCTCCATTATTACGGTACATCTTAAATTCTGATGATGTTCTTGCGGATGGTTTCACAAGTTTTTCTGAGGTATTATATCCTTTGTAACTGCTTATTACCTTTTCTGTGCCGTTAACACAAACTTTTACCATGTATGTTATGCAATGTTATTAAGTAAGATATTACTGTTTACAGAGTAAGTGAACTGGTATTACGAAGTCCTTACCACATCCTGTTACATCCACAGCACAGCCATCGTATCAAACCTGACCCATACTAGATAAACCGTTGTGATTCATTAGGACAAAGAACAAAGACGTAGTTTTTCACAGACTTCCAACTTTTCTGTCGTGAAGTTAAAAAAATGATTTTAAGTAATCAGTCTTGTTAGGGCCCGAGCACTGACCAGTGCGAAGCCCTGTTGTTTCTGTAAACCGACATGCATGGGGTGGCGAGGGCCTGTTCAGCGCTGCTTGCAGCTTTAATTTTCATTATTATCACATTCGTTTTTTAAATCACTTTATGTATGTATTTTGATTTCTACATTCTGTTATATGTGATTCCTATGATGTGTGTGTTTGTGTGTGTGTTGACTTATATGAGTGGTGTTAGGTTTTACTGTGTTTTATTGTTTCCTTTACCAGCCCAGTGACTGCAGATGGAAATTAGCTGTCAGCTAAATCTGCTGCAGAGCATCTTTTCTCTTTTTGAGATTAATGTTTTTTTGTAGAACATGGTCCCTGATATAAATACATTTAATTAAAAAACAAAAGAAAACAAATAAAATATTTTAAACATTCAAATTAAATCAAATCATCATAAAAATGTGAGAGTTTATGCTGCATCCATCGAGTCCTTCCTGACAGAATAAATCAAGTCAAATCACAGACTGGTTGAACTGGGCAGCTCCCAGTGTGACTCTGTGGATCAGTGTGGAAATGTTCATTATTGATTGTTGATTTGTTTTCCAACAGTGCTGCAGGATGGAAACATTGGTCTCATCAATGCACAAATCCCCAGTTTTACAAGAACTGAAGGAGAAAGTATCACAGTTCAATGTTTCTTTACTGAGACTGGAAGGGGGAAGTACTTCTGTAAGGACGAATGTGAAAGCCCTCTTATAATGTATGGTGACAGAGCTCAAAGTGGCAGATACAGCATGAGATATGTAACAACACCTACAGGAAGTCGTCTGGATGTGACCATCACACAGCTGAGAAAATCTGACTCTGGACGTTACAGGTGTGGTTTGAACAGTTACCGTTCGGGTCCATACCAGCAGTTTGAGCTCAACGTCAGAGATGGTGAGTTTCTACTGAAAGTCATGAAAATGTTTCTTCATGTGTCTGGAGGTCAGAGGAAACATTTTTCTGACTGCAGCTGATATTTTAATAACCTGATATTTGGTCTAATAATCACTGTGAAGATTAATACAGTCAGTGTTCATTTACTGTCTCAGTGTTTTTAGGAATAAAAATAATAAACTGATCATTTTAATTTAATGTTGCCATCGTTTATAAGCAGCCGGTCAGCTAAAGGAGCGTTTTATTTCTCTCATCAGGATTTATTTTGTATCAGCGTGTTTCTTTTTTATTGTTCACAGCTCCGCCCCCTTCAAAACCAAAGTTGAGTCTCAGACCTTTTTTTTTAACATCTTTCTCATCAGCTTTCACAACAACAACACAGAGTTCCAGAGGAAGCACCACAACTTCATCTTCCAAGCAAGCTAAGACAACAGCTGGAGGTTCAGGTACATTTACCTTCACTATTAAGGAGAAGCTCAGTAAGACAGAGCACTCTCCTAGATGAGTTACATGTGATTTTTTCCAGCGGTGCTAGAGATGGGAACTGATAAGATTTTATTGATACCAATGCCATTATTGATTCTGCTTATTGGTCTGATATGTGTCAAACATAACTATCACTGTCACTTTGGGACGTCTAACATTATATCTAATTGTTTTGGAGGTCTTTGGTTATTTTTGGGAGGCCACTCTCCCAAATCAATATTTCCTTAAACTATATACCGGGGTTCCTGTTTCTAAAATACATGGGACATATTTATGGTTTTGCTGAACTGTAATTTCAGTCATCAGTTTTGGAACTTGATTTTTATCATGCTTTTGATATCTTGTATACTTGTTTAGAAAGTTTAAGTTTAATTTTTCATGGTTCAGGGTTCAATAAACACGTTTCTGATTCTGACTTTATAAACTGCAGTAGCTCCCCTACTACAGCAGTTTGAACTAGTTTCAACACTGTGTTTCTCATCCAGGTGGGATCTTGTATCTGGCTGTTTCTGTGACTGTGGTTATTATCCTGTTGGCTGTTTTTCTGCCGCTCCTGTACAAATGGAAGAAAAGAAGAAGCTCTAATGGTGAGTTACCTTCCTATTCTAACTCTTTCAATAATTACAAATGAAGAGCAATGAAAACACCTTTGTTGTTCTATGTCTTCCACAGATGTGAACAGCAGGGGCCATTTAACCGACATAAACATGGAGGTGACTTTATTACTTTACATCATGGTATCTGTGCTCAAAATGCTTAAATAACAGAAGAGAGTCTGGCCTGTTAAAATGGCTGTGTATCTCATGTATGTAATCATTCCTCATCACTTTGGTAAATTGTACTGTTGTTTTTTTTTCAGTCTGTCTTCTATGAGAACTCTGCTCCAGTCTCCACATTGGGAGAGTCTGGCTATGACAATCCATCCTTCAACTACGAAACCCTCAATCCATCCTCCACCTACGAGACCCTCAATCCAGCCACCATGTCTCCTGACCAGACGTATGCCACACTCAGACAGGAAATATGATACTTGTTTTGGATTTGGATAAATTATACCACAAATAATATAGTTGTGGTTTATTTTGAGGACATCTTCCTGCTTTAATATCTAAAATATCATCCACTGTTCTCCCATGTTGTCTCTAATCTCCACTAAAGGAACACACCACCATATTCAGTTGTATGCGGACGATGTTTTATTGTATATTGACAACCGACTGTAATGTATCCCATAAATACTGTCCGTTTCTGAGCATTACAACAAACTTTCCGGTTTTAAAATAAACTGGCAGAAATCAGCTCTGTTGCCACTAAATCAGCAATGTGTTAATACCCCTGTCGCTAACCCGGGATTTCCACCGGGTCCATCAGCGGTGCGTAACAGCCGTGACACGGTTTAGCTTGGTCGTCTGCCCGGGCGCGTTACTGCAGCGGAGCTCTGGGAGAGAAATCTGCCTTTTAAAATGAAGTTGCACTGTCAATACAGTAATTACGACAGTCCATTAAAATCCAAACAAGTGCCTTTAGTCTACCGTATTTACTGTAGTAGCAGCACAACTAAACGGCACGATTTTGTTAACTTGCTCAAATTTAGTTGATTTGGTAATTTGATGTTTGTGCTTATATCATGTGTCAGTAGCTACGTAGCTAGATGGAGTCTTTATCTGTTTTAATTGTGTTTGTTGCTGAAATATGATCAGGAGGCTGCACGGGTTGTTTTATTTTGAAAAATGGAAGTTTTATTATGCCGATTCTCTGTCTGACTTCCTGTCTGCTTTGTTGAGCTTGTTGCGATTTAGAAGCAGCTCCATTGATTAGAGTGGCAGCGATCAGCTCTGGTGACTGCATCCCGCTGACGAACCCAGTGGAAATTGGACTTAATAGATGTGGTTTATTTTGAGGACATCTTCCTTCTTTAATATCTAAAATATCCTGATCTATTGCCTGCACCTTTTTATATTTCTGTTAATATTTTTTTCTAATTTACTTAATTTGTTGTATTGTTTCTGTTGTTGATCTGTCACATGCATCATTGTTTTAATACTATGCTCTTTACCTACTGTACATTCATATATAGTACTGCTGTACTATATGTAAAACTGTCTTTGTGAATGGATTTAAAAAGTAACAAATCTATTTCAACACATCACAAATTAATTTGAATAATAGTAATCAACTTTTATCAGCTTTTCACAGAGATGCACTTTTCTTTTACAAATAAATAACTGAGGGAGTTTGTGTTGGTATTCTTTCTTGTGCTACAGATTGTCAAACTATATAAGATCTGTTTTATAGAGCAATAATTTATTAGCTGACAACCATTTCTATAATGTCACAGTCAGATTGCAGAGCTGCTTAAAATTGTGATGATTAAATCTTCATACAGGGAAAAGTGGCTGGTGGTTGGAGTTCATTGAGAAATTAAAACGCACTTGGAAGAAAACATAAATGCTTTCAATCCTATTCAGAACATGAAGCACTTCAGCCCCTGGTGGCCAAAATGAGTATTACAACAAAAACTTACAAAACAAACGAATCACCTGGCTAAACTTTCTTCCCACCTGTTCCACAGATGAAAAGGAAATTAAGAACTTTATACTATAAAATGGATAATCAGTTGTTTTTTCCCAATCAGTGATAATTATTGATCAATCTAACACCAAGTCCATACACAGTTATTAAGGATTTATTTGTAGTAATGTACAATATGGCCAGGGTTGTGAAGGTTACTATGAAAATGTAATAGGTCAGCAATATATGTATTAATATAATATATGTATTCAGTAACATGTTAAATATTTCAAAATGAGGAAAAACCCTCCTGAGTAAAATATTAAAGGTCTGAATTCAGATGTTTCTCAGTAATTGTAATAGATTACACTTACATTTATTTTGTAGATAAAATTAAGTAATGTTACATGTCACTAGTTACTCTCCAACACTGTATGTATTTCTCCTCTGCCTGCAATTTATCATCATGTTGTGTTCAGGACACTTATGGGCTTCAGCCTTTGGGCGTTAAAACCATAGACTGTATAAAAGAAATGGACGTAACATCCGTGACGTCACCCATTGGTTTGTGGACTGCTGCTCAGAAGCCAAAAGTTTCAAATCTAGGCAGCGCCATCTTGAAAATTTCAGGTGCATGCTGGGAAAAATAAAAACATGGATTCTACTTATATGGGCATGAGGCGGGGCCATGGGCGGAGCGGGGAGGTTGCTATGGTTACGAGGGCTGGATCTCGAAGACATTGGTCAATCAACCTGTCAATCAGGACGTAGCCACGCCCTAATGCATACCCTGCTTTATCGTCACATATAAAATCAGGGAGGCCAAAATGTCCCAAATGAACATCATACTGCATTGAAGAAGGCTTTAAACTAGCGATTGAGACCATAAACACATTTTGAAAACGTTTACTGAGGTTAGAAATCAAGTGAGAAGTTGGTGAATTCTCCATTGACTTGTATAGAGACGGTCGCCCCCCTGGTGGCCTTTTGATAGAATGCAGCTCTAAGTTACTTCCTGGTTGGCCTCATTTCAGAGGACCGGAACTCCCCACCTGGTTAAAAACCTAAAATCTGTTTCATTCTCTCTCTCTCTCTGTCTCTGTCTCTCTCTGTCTCTCTGTCTCTCTCTGTCTCTCTCTCTCTCTCTCTCTCTCTCTCTCTCTCTCTCTCTCTCTCTCTCTCTCTCTCTCTCTGTGTGTGTGTGTGTGAGTGAGCAGCTAAGAGAGATGTTGAGCTGGTGGTGAGGGGGTGGGGGCAACTGTGAATACTGTGTTTACAAACAACAACTGACGAATCCTGCATGGTATGCCTTTAATACAGCTGGAGTAGGACACACACACACACACACACACACACACACACACACACACACACACACACACACACACACACACACACACACACACACAATGTTCATCTCCACACAGCTCATTAGCAGTAACTGTGTCAAACTCGTGTTGCAGCAACCATCAACACACACCAGCAATTAGTCTGACAACACTGCGCCAATGTGTGTGTGTGTGTGAGTGTGTGTGTGTGCGTGTGGAGAGAGGGAGAGGCAGACTGATGACAAATATGATCAAATCAAAGTCTCTCTATCTCTTTTTCGCAGTCGACAACAAATCCCTTATTAATTTCTAAAAAAGACACACACACACACACATATACAGCGGGACAGGAAACGGGGAGACACCTTGCCTCTGATGCCATGGCAACCAGCCAGGAAGTGACATAGGAGGAGGGGCGGGGGGGGGCTGCAGAGCGACCTCTGAGCTGCGCTGTGATTGGCTGTCTGTGTTTTCACGCTGGTCACATCAGTCAACAAAAGTGACCCAAATTCAGCCCAGAGACAGGAAGTGATGTCATGACTCACATGTGGGGTAATAAATAAATAAATATTGGCAGTAAACAGTGACAGAGTGGTGCGTTTTAGACTTCATTTATTATGCATTACTTTTATATAATTTTGGTTTTTTTATATATTAAACAGAAATGTTTTAATCTATTTTCTTTTGATTAAAAGAAATGAGGAAAAACAAGTGAATGTTTTCATATAGTTTAGCCAAAATGTTTTTTTTTAATAGAAAAGACTTTTATCTATTCTCCTTTTAATTCCCTGATTAAAAGAAATGAGGTCAAACAAATGACTTTTTAATTTAATAAGTATCAGTAAACATATCTATTGTAATTAAATCTTTATACCATTGTGTTTTTATTCTGTGTTTTACACTTTATTCAGAACAGTTTGTTTGTGCTATACGATATTTATTGTTTGTTTTATAGTTTGTGTTATTTTATTCCACTTTTTTTTGTTTGTTTTACACAATTCAATTTGTGTTTTTGTTGTTCTTTTGTGGATATTTGGATATGTATGTGATTTATAATTATTATGAGTAGTAGAGCTCATTTGTTCAGCACTTTTTAAAACAAAGGATGGCGAATAAGAAAACAGTTAAAGACTGAAACTAAAACAACACAAATAAGAAGAGAGACTACATGTACTAAAAATTATAAAAGGAGAAAAGAAGGGAAAAGAAGGGAAGAATAAAAACTGAAATAATACAGTATGTTATACTTTAGGTTGTTTGTTTGTGAAATATTAAATTCAAATCTAAAATATTCTTAATATTCAAAGCAAAAGGCTGAAATCAGAGCAGACAGCTGGCAGGTCAGACAGAAATAATCCTCTACCTGCTGTTCTCCCTGAAGGAGCACGCACACACACACACACACACACACACACACACACACACACACACACACGTGACCTCAGACACGAACATCAGCTTCACCCACAGCATCATGGGAAACTCTCGACTGTGGATGTTACTATCAGAGCTGCACTTTATTTCTGTTCTTCTTCTGTAGTGTTATGGTTCTCTTCTTCGGTAGGGTTAGGGTTCTCTTCTGAAGGGTTAGGGTTCTCTTCTGTAGAGTTAGGGTTCTCTTCTGTAGGGTTTAGGGTTTCTCTTCTGTAGGGTTAGGGTTCTCTTCTTCTGTGGGGTTATCGTTCTCTTCCTGTGTAGGGTTAGGGTTCTCTTCAGTAAGGTTATGGTTCTCTTCTTGTGTAAGGTTAGGGTTCTCTTCTGTAGGGTTAGGGTTCTCTCCTGAAGGTTTAGGGTTCTCTTCTTCTGTAGGGTTATGGTTCTCTTCTTGTGTAAGGTTAGGGTTCTCTTCTGTAGGGTTAGGGTTCTCTCCTGAAGGTTAAGGTTCTCTTCTTCTGCAGGGTTAGGGTTCTCTTCTGTAGGGTTATGGTTCTCTTCTTCTGGAGGGTTTAGGTTTCTCTTCTGTAGGGTTAGGGTTCTCTTCTGTAGGGTTAGGGTTCTCTTCTGAAGGGTTAGGGTTCTCTTCTTCTGAAGGGTTATGGTTCTCTTCTTCTGTAGGGTTAGGGTTCTCTTCTGTAGGGTTTAGGGTTCTCTTCTTCTGTAGGGTTATGGTTCTCTTCTGTAGGGTTAGGGGTTCTCTTCTGTAGGGTTAGGGGTTCTCTTCTGTAGGGTCAGGGTTCTCTTCTGTAGGGTTAGGGTTCTCTTATTCTGTAGAGTAAGGGTTCTCTTCTGTAGGGTTATCGTTCTCTTCCTGTGTAGGGTTAGGGTTCTCTTCTGAAGGGTTAGGGTTCTCTTCTGTAGAGTTAGGGTTCTCTTCTGTAGGGTTTAGGGTTCTCTTCTTCTGTAGGGTTAGGGTTCTCTTCTTCTGTAGGGTTAGGGTTCTCTTCTGTAGGGTTTAGGGTTCTCTTCTTCTGTAGGGTTATGGTTCTCTTCTTGTGTAAGGTTAGGGTTCTCTTCTGTAGGGTTAGGGTTCTCTTCTTCTGTAGGGTTATGGTTCTCTTCTTGTGTAAGGTTAGGGTTCTCTTCTGTAGGGTCAGGGTTCTCTTCTGTAGGGTTAGGGTTCTCTTCTTCTGTAGGGTCAGGGTTCTCTTCTGTAGGGTTAGGGTTCTCTTCTTCGGTAGGGTAAGGGTTCTCTTCTGTAGGGTCAGGGTTCTCTTATTCTGTAGAGTAAGGGTTCTCTTCTGTAGGGTTATGGTTCTCTTCTTCTGGAGGGTTTAGGTTTCTCTTCTGTAGGGTTATCGTTCTCTTCCTGTGTAGGGTTAGGGTTCTCTTCTGTAGGGTTATGGTTCTCTTCTGAAGGGTTAGGGTTCTCTTCTGTAGGGTTAGGATTCTCTTCAGTAGAGTTAGGGTTCTCTTCTGTAGGGTTTAGGGTTCTCTTCTTCTGTAGGGTTAGGGTTCTCTTCTGTAGTGTTAGGGTTTTCTTTTTTCTGGAGGGTTTAGGGTTCTCTTCTTCTGCAGGGTTTAGGGTTCTCTTTTTTCCGGAGGGTTTAGGGTTCTCTTCTGTAGGGTTAGGGTTCTCTTCTTCTGTAGTGTTAGGGTTCTCTTCTGTAGGGTTTAGGGTTCTCTTCTTCTGTTCTTACACTTCTTAATATTCTGAGGTCACACTGAGAAGTTTGAGAACATGCAGCACTATGAGAACCTGCATGGTTTCACTCAAAACGCTCAAAAAGTTTAGTGTGGAAATATGGACACTTCTCACGCTCAACGGTCGCCATCTTGGCTCCGTAGCGGGCGGAAAGAAAGAAAGCAAGAAAGAAAGAAAGATAGAAAGATGAAGCCCATAAAGTGCTAAAATAAAACACAAATGATTTCTGAGAGTTTATACCTCCGACGGCCGCCGAGGTCTGTGTGACCTAAGCCTGATTGTTGCCTCTAAGGGGGGGGGGGGGGGGGGGGGTTTCTCTTGCGCTCTATGATTACCGCATTTGTGTTATTTACCATCACGTTATTGTTTCCATTTGATATTGGATTATCATCATACATGGGACACGAACACCAGCAGCTACTGACCTGAGAGAGCCTCACCAGATTAAAGCAAAGCAGCCAAACTACACAATAACACAAACATGTCTTTGAAAACCAAAAATAATAAAAAATATATGAAAAATAAATGAAAATATTTCTACAAAGTAAATATCTATAGCCTTTTATTATTGGCTCTGTGGTTGATCTGTTACAGTATGAATAAATGATCTTGTTTTATGTTGACGTGTGACCTTAATCCCCTATAAAGGAGATTCATATTATTATTGTTATTATCATTATTAGGCCTTGTATGTTATGAGATGGCGATGCAAAAATGGCTCTTAAAGCATATAATAATAGCTCATGGTAGTTAACTTGCAATTTCTTTCTTCCCTGACGATGAAGTCTCTTAAAATGTTTCAAGCTATTATATTCTTTTATCTGTTAATCACATTGTCTTCATTCTTCTAGTATATTATATACAGGAAGAGAGTCGAAGTAATGCCCGATCCTGGTGGTCTATGGTTGTGTTTTTAATATGTTTTATTAGCTCATTTATTATTTATCTTAGGTATGATAATTTTTAGTATCTATTTATTACTTCTTTTTGTAATACAGACAGGAGCTGCTGAGAAACAGTATTTGGTTTACTCAGTGAAATGACAATGAAGTGAATCTATTGTTAAAGGTTATTTCTGGTTTAAGATAAAAACAGATCGTAGTCTAACGTGCAGAGACACACACAGGATATCAAACGGGTGCGGCATGAGAGCGAAGGAGATACAGAGACACTTTGGGGAGTGGGAAACTAGGTTTGTGGTAATCTCAATGAATATGTGAACATGATTCCAAGGAGACACATTTGTTTTAACCATGAACCGACTAATATTTCGGTTATTGTTTGACGTGCAGTTTGAGGTCACGACGTATAATAAATCACCTGATTGATCAACAATCTGTCAGCCAATG
This sequence comes from Scomber japonicus, assembly GCF_027409825.1. NCBI lineage: Eukaryota > Metazoa > Chordata > Actinopteri > Scombriformes > Scombridae > Scomber > Scomber japonicus. Next base: position 33,512,042 of record NC_070581.1, on the reverse strand, counting down.
GGAGGAGACACACACACAAGCTGGTTTTTCACAATAACATGAATTAAAGTAGTCTGTCAAACCCTGATGGGAGATATATCCTAGGTGTTGATTGCTGAACTTTCCAAAAAGCACCGAGCTGTTCAGGTGTTTCTGTTCAGTTAGATCAGAAAACCTCAGAAATGATTCATCTCCTCCCAAACACCCATCCAAAAAAACTCTGTGACGAACAGAAGCTAACGAGGAGGTTATGTCAGGACTTTTCTTTTTTTAGAAAACAGGTTTTGATATTTATGTTCCTCCAGCAGGAGTTTCTAGTTTCCCAAGTTGAACCTGAACGCAGCATGGGGGGGCAGCGCTGACAGATCGTTAAAACATCTGAAATGCTCCTTCTACTTGTTAACGACAGACTGAAGGCGGGTTCGTCTCTCTGCTCCAACATCTGAACACATCCCCCCCTCACCCCCCCTCCCCCGCTGCTGCTGCTGCTGAGCAGATGGAATATTGATGAGGGGATATTAATTATTTAACGAGCTGCAAGCGCCTCGTTAAGTGTCCTGCTGCAGAGGCTGTGATTGGAGGAGAGCGAGAGACACTGGTTAATTAACTCTGAGCGGTCAGACGAGCACACACACACACACGCACACACACACACACACACACACACACACACACACACTCGTACCCCTCTTCAGGTGGGAGGAGACATAAATATAGAACAAACAGCCCACGCTGCTAATTAACTCTCTGCAGCTCAAAACAAGCAGCTTAGACTGAACTGACTCCAAACTAACATTACAAGGATTTCTGTATAATACAACAAACTCGTGCTCTTCTTCACAGTCACAACATTTTACACAATTAAACAACATTTCATACTCGTCTGAGATTAAATCATCCAGAAAGAAAGAGGATGATGCAGTTTTGCTCACTGACGCTGATTCATGCATACAAGACAAAGACAAGCACTGAATATATTAATGTATTATATTTAGTGAAATATGGACACACAGACAAATAAAAATAAAGTCCAGATCCTTGTTTTTAGACCTGCACCTCTTTCCATGTGTCGTCTGAATAAACACAGAGTCACTTATACATCTTAAAGTCCTGAGTCAACCTTCCTCAGTAGGAGCTCAAACACATTTATTATCTCAATCTTCATCTCTGATACTCACAGAAAACCAAATTTGACCCGTTTTAAAAATGTTCTTTATATCAGAAATATGGATTTCTATCGTGTAATTGTCTGGAAACCACATGGATGGTTCCATACTACATTATTGGCAGGTATCGTGAGTATAATCGTCACTACTTTCATGATATTGGGTGATAATTAGTATTTTATTTTGTGCTTTATAAACAGTCAAACCAGGAGGACAAAAGTTGCACGGTCGATGGGAAAACAGCATTAAGTTTAACCCTCCTGTTGTCCTTGAGTCAAAGGAGGAAGGAAGGAAGGAAGAAGTAAGGAAAGGAGGAAGGAAGGAAGGAAGGAGAGAAGGGAGGGAGGGAGGGACGGAGGAAGGAAGAAGGAAAGAAGGAAGGAAGGTAGGGAGAAGGAAGGAAAGGAGGAAGGGAGGAAGAAGGAAGGAAAGGAGGGAGGGAAGAAGGAAGGAAGGGAGGGAGGAAGAAGGAAGGAAAGGAGGAAGGAAGGAAAGAAGGACAGAGTAAAGGAGGAAGGAAGGAAAGAAGGAAAGAGGGAGGGAGGGAAGAAGGAAGGAAGGGAGGGAGGAAAGGAGGGAGGGAAGAAGGAAGGAAAGGAGGGAGAGAGGGAAGAAGGAAGGAAGGAAGGAAGGAAGGAAAGAACAGTCAAAACAGACGGGGTCAATTTGACCCGGGAGGAGGACAGGAAGGTTAATAGATAAGGAAAAGCTGCAGCTGATTGGTCCATATAGTCGACTACAATAATAATCTACATTTGATATTTTCATTTAGCAGCTTCAGGATCAATAAAGTGATTCTGCAGCTTTACATGATGCAGCATGAGAGCCGAGCGTCCTGTCATCCAGTGTTTGTGCCTGTGGGACTTTAAAAAACTCTCAAATAAATGATGAAACTGAAGTGAAAACGTATCACAGTGATGAGCCGCAGAGCGACGCTGATTTCTGAAGACTTCAACTGCAAAAAAACAATCTGTTTGAAAATCCGTCAGTGATGCAGCTTGAGAGACGAGGAGAAGAAAAACGTGTCTGCTTCCTCCTGATTTACAACATCTGAACTCACCGCTGATCTGTCTCAAATATCAGCAAGCATTAGTGTCTTTTATTTAAATGTCCTGTCATGTCTGAGTGAAGGAAACGTCTCCTCGCTCTTCTGTCTGAATCACAAACTCCAACAGCCAACAATAACTCTGCTGCAGAATCTTTTATTTGGTCCAATCTGTTGTAACTTTTACTGTTCTGTTAGCCAATGTTAGCGGTTCTTAGAAGCGAAAGTGTTTTATGCATTTTAGGGACTGAATTCTTCTACGATCCCACTGAAGGAGCAGCAACAAAACAGCTGGAATAAACACACTGATATAGATTAAAAAGCTAATTGTCATCTAACTTTCATGTTCATCAGCAGCATCGATGTCCAGCAGTCAACCATCTAACTTCCTCTACTGTAGATGTTCACTAAAGAAATAAGTGAAGTCTGAATGTAGGGAAAATTTTAACTGAATTTCTGTAATGACTGTTTATTCCAGGCGGGGAGTTCTGGTCCTCTGAAATGAAGTCAACCAGGAAGTAACTTAGAACTGCATTCTATCAAAAGGCCACCAGGGGGCGACCGTCTCTATACAAGTCAATGGAGAATTCACCAACTTCTCACTTGATTTCTAACCTCAGTAAACGTTTTCAAAATGTGTTTATGGTCTCAATCGCTAGTTTAAAGCCTTCTTCAATGCAGTATGATGTTCATTTGGGACATTTTGGCCTCCCTGATTGTATATTTAGTAGTAGAAGTAGAAGTAGAAGTAGAGACTTCTGACAATCAGACTTCTTTTTGGAGCTGGTGGAGTCACCCCCTGCTAGCCATTAGAGAGAAGGCAGGTTTAACCTTCGTGTCGTCCTCCTGGGTCAAATTCACCCCATCTGTTTTGACTCTTCTTTCATTCCTTCCTTCCTTCCTCCCTCCCTCCCTCCCTCCTTTCCTTCCTTCTTTCCTCCCTTCCTTCCTTCCTTCCTTCTGTCCTTCTTTCCTCCCTCCCTCCTTCTTTCCTTCCCTCCTCCCTTCCTTCTTCCCTCCCTCCCTCCCTCCCTTCCTTCCTCCATCCCCCTTACTTCCCTCCTTTCCTTCCTTCCTTCCTTCCTTGACTCGAGGACAACAGGAGGGTTTTCATGTTTTCTTCTCTTCTGTGTAATTTGTCACATTGCTTCATGTTCATCATCATGTATTCTTTAAGTTTGTGAACATTTTACACTTTTAATCCACAAACAAGAAACACTTTGAGACATTTCGACTCTTTTCGTAATTTTCGTCACAGTATTGGACACAAAGAGAAAACAATGCTTCTTTCATCATCTCTTAATTTGATCTGATTGACATGTTTTTGTCTTTATTTCCAAACAGTCTGCTTTGTGTCTTTTCCTCTCCGCCTCCTCTGCTTCAGACGGAGGACACAAACTGTGAATCCACAAATTTCCCCCAAAAATTCTCATTAATATTCACGTCCTCCCCCTCGCCTGAACCTGCAGGCCAAACAGAGGACAGACTAAGAAACACCATCATTATTATGCGTCTTTACTATTTTAAAGTCAAATCACTGATCACTGTTCCTGTTTAGCTCTGCAGATTCATTCAGTGTTTATTGAACAAAGAGACTATAGATAATATAAATTTACTACTTCTTGTCTGTCTTATACATGTATATTCAACATTTCTGCTTTCACATATTGTGTATTTATGGATTATATATATGAGCATACTGCTTTAAACTTCTGGCCCAGCAGATACACTACAGGACAAACTGGATTATTATCAGTACAGTACAATTTCATCCAAAACCAAAACTTTACTAACTAACCAAAACATTTGGGACTCCGACAGAAGACACAACAAAGATGCTCTGCTCCCACAACCATGTCAGAAACTCTGATGGGAGTAATATAAGCGTTGTATAAATTGTATATATAATATTTAAGAGCTATGATGGATACAAACCTCCCTGTTCTCAAGTCAGTTTCACTCATATTTCCTATCAGCTTAAAGATCTGTACAACACACAACATCCACTATTCTGAAACCCTCGAATTCAAATAAGTACTATGTATACTAAATAACTATATAAGTACAGTCCATTTAATTAGTACGTATAGAGCTAGATGCTACTGCAGCTCGGGTTTTAACCAGAACAAAGAGATCAGAGCACATTACTCCAGTTCTCAAGTCTTTACACTGGCTCCCAGTCAGCTAGAGAAGAGATTTTAAATATATAAAAATCATGTAAACGATGCACGAATAAGCATCAAAAACAAACTGGATGTCCTAATTAGCATTCCAAATATTTTAAAACTTTACTTGGCATGAATGACATGTTAGTAGAATATAAACCCCCCTGTTGTCCTCGAGTCAATGAAGGAAGGGAGGGAGGGAGGAAGGAAAGGGGGGAGGGAGGAGGGAGGAGGGAAGGAAGGAAGGAAATGAGGGAGGAAGGAAGCGAGGGAGGAAGGAAGGAAAGAAGGGGGGAGGGAAGGAAGGAAGGAAACGAAGGAGGAAGGAAGGTTGGGAGGAAGGAAGGAAAGGAGGGAAGAGGGAAGGAAGGAAGGAAGAGAGGAAAGGAAAGAAGGAAGAGAGGAAAGACAGAGAAAAGAAGGAAGTGAGGAAGGCAGTGGGGAGGAAAGAAAGATTGTATGTTTTAATGTTTCCATGTATTTTTTTATTTTTATTTCTCAACTTACATGTTTTTCTGTTTTATGTAAAGCACACTGAGTTGCCATTGTGTATGAAATGTTCTACATAAATAAAACTGCCTTGCCTTACTTGTATTTCACATCTCTGAATGCGGTACCTTACTCCAGAAGTGAAGCTGTAACTACACCTGACAGGGATGTGAGGAAGTACTGGAGTATATTTCTATGTTTCTACATCAGAGCAGCAACACGAGCAACCTGCAGTGAGTTCAGCTGCTCTTTAAAATCAATCCAAATGAAGTCTGAGATTTCATTAAAAGCATTTCAGAAACACCAGGGCTGTGTCTGAAATCACTCCTTACTGACTGTCTAGTGCTCTACATTTACTCTCTGCCATTTAATTTGAGTGTCTGAATGCTGAGTGTGTGTAAGATATCCACTACTGTATATAACATTAGAGCCCTCAAATACTCCAACATGCAGAGCAGAAACTGGTATCTATGGCATGTGGAAACTAGGAGTGGGGGAATAATCGATACAGCATACAGTGGTATCATGAAATACGCCAAATATCGATCTTTTATTATATGAATTGCAAATGAAAATTTAAGTTTGTACTAGAATAATAAAATCAATTGCTTTTTCAGTCCACTAGAGGGCTCCAGTTTGTTTTCTGGTGACAGTCAGCGTGCAGGAGACTGAATTTGCAGTTGAAAAAAGGGAAATGAATTGCAATACATCACATTATATTTGAAACTGCAATAGTATCGTATCACGGAGCCTCTGGTGAGTCCCACCCTTAGGGGAAACAACCGTCACGTGACTCTACAGCTGATGGTGACGACACAAAATTATGACACTAATGGTGCTTTTCCACTACACAGCTCCAGCACTACTCGCCTCGGCTTGGCTCGGTTCCAGGAACGACCTTTTCCATTACAAAGAAGTACCTACTCAACGTGGGCGGGGTCGTTATAGCAACGGCTCCACGAAACTGCCGCGACTTCGGTTTATACGCGACACAAACACATAACCAATGGAGGACATGGAGGTGATGGTGTACTTGCTGCTGTATGTGGCTTTCTGTCTCACACAAAGCAAAGAGAAGAGAAACCGAATCGCTGTAACGCTGTTGTTGGTATTTAAAAATGGCGGGTTTGATTCTTGTGTGGGACGGCTCAATCAGAGGCTGGCAGTCTGATGACGTCACATTTAGTATCGGCTCGGCTCGCTTGAAACCTCAGCAGAGCAGGTACTAAAAAAGTACCAGGTACCAGGTACTATCCCTAGTGGAAACGCAGAAAAACCGAGCCGAGTCGAGTCGAGCTGGAACTGTGTAGTGGAAAAGCACCATAAGTTAGTGTCTGAAATCTTGATTTGGAGGCGATGGTGTACTTGCTGCTGTATGTGCTCTCTGCTGAGTGAACTATGTAATGTTTATTATACAGGGAGTCATGAATGAAAGAATAAGAGATTCATTTCAGACAGAGCGATAGTAGACTGTCAGATATTTAATTACATTTCCTAATTATGAAGAGCTGCTTCTTCTTTCACAGTTTGTTTCTTTTCTTTTAACTCAGTGAGTGATGTTTTTTTATTAAAGACAGAAACGACTGATACAGAAATAAAAACGTAGCAATCAATTCACCTGATTTTATGCTTTAATGTGTAAAGAAAGCAGCTCATCAGTGATTACATAAAGCAGAGATGTTGTTACTGTGGAAACCTTCTGAATCTGAAACTCTGACCTACTTTCCTCCAAAGAGTTTCAGAAGAATTATTACGCAACAACAACTCAACTCAGCTCAGCCTACTTTCTGTCTGTCTCCACCCGTCTGTCAAAGTTTTACTTTCAATTACTTTCAACTCCTTCAATGAATCCGCCTTTCTGAGTCACCGTCTCAGAGGAGAAGAGGAGAGGAGGAGGAGAAGAGGAGAGAGGTGAGGAGAGGAGAGGGAAAAAAGATGAGAGGAGAGAAAACAAGGAGATGGGGGGAAATTGGGAGGAGAGGAGGGAAGAGAAAAATAGAGGAGAGGACAGCTAAATGAGGGGAGAAAAAACAAGAGGAGGAGAGAAAAGAGGAGGAGAAGAAACGAGAGGACGTGAGAGGAAAGAAAAGAAGAGAGAAAGAAGAGGAGGAGAGGAAATAAGAAAGGAAAAGAAGAGAGTAGGAGAGAGGGAAGAGGAGCGGATTGGAGAGGAGAGAAATCTTTAAGAGAGGAGGAAAGAGGGGAAGAGAGGAGAGAACAGCAAACAAGAGGGGAGAGAAAACAAGAGGAGGAGAAGAAATGAGAGGACGTGAGAGGAGAGAAAAGAAGAGAGAAAGAAGAGGAGGAGAGGAAAAAATAGAGAAGGGGAGAGAAAACAAGCGGAGGAGAGAAAAGGAGAGAGGGGAGAGGATGAAAGCGCAGAAGGGAAAACAAGAGGTGGAGAGAAGAAGAGGAGAGGCAAAAAGAGATAAAAGAGGAGGAGAGGAAATAAAGGAAAAGAAGAGAGAAGGAGAGAGAGAAGAGGAGAGGATTGGAGAGGAGAGAAATCTTTAAGAGAGGAGGAAAGAGGAGAAGAGAGGAAAAAAATAGGAGAGAACAGAAAACAAGAGGGGAGAGAAAAGGAGAGAGGGGAGAGGATGAAAGAGCAGAAGGGAAAACAAGAGGTGGAGAGAAGAAGAGGAGAGGAAACAAGCGAGGCAACGAGGAGGAAAAAAGAGGAGGAGAAATGCTTTAAAGTGCTCTGACTTTAGTTTGAAGATCTGAGGCTTCATGACAGCTTAAACTTCATGGACTGATGAACGCTGCGACACCACGAAGAAAAAAAAAGGAGCTGAATAGAAATGAGAGGATTTGCAGCAGTTTGAGAGACGAGGATTCAGTCTGAATGTGAGAACAACGAAAAGCTCAAATCTGTTGAAATGACTTTAAATGAAATGTAGTTATTACAGTCAGCTGTTTGTCTGCTGGAGGTTTAATTCTTAGTTCCTGGTTCCTGCTGAGCGTCTCTGTTCTGTTAAACATCTTAAACGACATCTAAACAACATCTGGAGCAATAATCAGATCGTACAAAGGAAACAACGAAAGAGATGCACTAAATAAATGAATGAAAGAAACAGATGAACACAGAGATGAACAGCAGGGAGACTATCACACACATCTGGTATGAAGTGCCAAACCAACTAGTTCAAAACACAAACCACTGGTCTATAACTCAAACCACTGGTCTAACACTGGTCTAAAACTCAAACCACTGGTCTATAATTCAAACCACTGGTCTATAACTGGTCTAAAACTCAAACCACTGGTCTATAACTGGTCTATAACTCAAACCACTGGTCTAAAACTGGTCTAAAACTCAAACCACTGGTCTATAACTGGTCTAAAACTCAAACCACTGGTCTATAACTGGTCTAAAACTCAAACCACTGGTCTATAACTGGTCTAAAACTCAAACCACTGGTCTAAAACTGGTCTATAACTCAACCCACTGCTCTATAACTGGTCTATAACTGGTCTATAGCTCAAACCACTGGTCTATAACTGGTCTATAGCTCAAACCACTGGTCTAAAACTGGTCTAAAACTCAAACCACTGGTCTATAACTGGTCTATAACTCAAACCACTGGTCTAAAACTCAAACCACTGGTCTATAACTGGTCTATAACTCAAACCACTGGTCTATAACTCAAACCACTGGTCTAAAACTCAAACCACTGGTCTATAACTCAAACCACTGGTCTATAACTGGTCTAAAACTCAAACCACTGGTCTATAACTCAAACCACTGGTCTATAACTAAACCACTGGTCTATAACTGGTCTAAAACACAAACCACTGGTCTATAACTGGTCTAAAACACAAACCACTGGTCTATAACTGGTCTAAAACTCAAACCACTGGTCTAAAACACAAACCACTGGTCTATGACTGGTCTAAAACTCAAACCACTGGTCTATAACTGGTCTAAAACTCAAACCACTGGTCTATAACTGGTTTAAAACACAAACCACTGGTCTATAACTGGTCTATAACTCAAACCACTGGTCTATAACTCAAACCACTGGTCTATAACTGGTCTAAAACTCAAACCACTGGTCTATAACTCAAACCACTGGTCTATAACTGGTCTATAACTCAAACCACTGGACTATAACTCAAACCACTGGTCTATAACTGGTCTATAACTCAAACCACTGGTCTATAACTGGTCTATAACTCAAACCACTGGTCTATAACTCAAACCACTGGTCTATAACTGGTCTAAAACTCAAACCACTGGTCTATAACTCAAACCACTGGTCTATAACTGGTCTATAACTCAAACCACTGGTCTATAACTGGTCTATAACTCAAACCACTGGTCTATAACTGGTCTATAACTCAAACCACTGGTCTATAACTCAAACCACTGGTCTATAACTGGTCTATAACTCAAACCACTGGTCTAAAACTCTAACCACTGGTCTATAACTCAAACCACTGGTCTATAACTGGTCTAAAACTCAAACCAACTGGTCTATAACTGGTCTAAAACTCAAACCACTGGTCTATAACTGGTCTAAAACTCAAACCACTGGTCTATAACTGGTCTAAAACTCAAACCACTGGTCTATAACTGGTCTAAAACTCAAACCAACTGGTCTATAACTGGTCTAAAACTCAAACCACTGGTCTATAACTGGTCTAAAACTCAAACCACTGGTCTATAACTGGTCTAAAACTCAAACCACTGGTCTATAACTGGTCTAAAACTCAAACCACTGGTCTATAACCAGACCAAGATCCAATCCCATTTCATTCCATATATTTATATTTTATTAATATTTCTTCCTGAAGTAACGTGCGATGCGTTTCAGCGACTCCAACATCATCAGATTATTTTTCCGTCACAGCTGAGCTTCGTTTTCAAAATGTAATATTTGCAAAAAAATTAGCAGATATGGAAAATAACGAAGTATGTTCTTAGATCTTAACAAAAGAGGAAAATGAAGGAGACAAACACCAAAGTGATCTATGAGGAGTCGTTACGTGTTTTGGTTTGTTTAGAATAAAGCGTGTGAAACTGAACCGTAGCAAAGTCAGGAGCTGCATTCAACCAATGTATTACTGCTGCGGACCAAACAATCAAACCGCTGGTCTGAAACTGGACCGAGACTCAAACCGCTGGTCACAAACTGGACCGAGACTCAAACCGCTGGTCACAAACTGGACCGAGACTCAAACCACTGGTCTGAAACTGGACCGAGACTCAAACCACTGGTCTGAAACTGGACCGAGACTCAAACCACTGGTCTGAAACTCGTCTAAAACTCAAATTTCAGTATAAAATCACAGAGTTCGGTTCACTAGACTCAGCTCTTAGCAGCGTAGAGAAACATCACATTTCCCATCATGCACTCTGCCACCTTCACACACAGACACCAAACAAAGCCTCTGATTGGTTAAAATACAATATAGACGGACAATCAGCCGACAGTTGCATGCTGGGAATATTTCTTGACAAACATCGTATTCATCCGCCGAGACAAGGCAACGACACTGTGATGCTAGCAGTTTCCCTCCACTTCCAGTCTTTATGCTAAGCTAGGCTAACACACTGAAATGAGACTGGTTCTTTAAAGTCACATCTTAAAGATACATTATATAGTCTGGTATAACTATCATGTTTATTATTTTTATACTTAAATATTTTATTCTGTGTCTATAAAGTAAAACGAACACTTCATAACTTTGGTTTTAAGACAATTATACACACTAACTATTATTATTACAACTACAAGCTGTACTGAAAATAAAATGGTAATTAATAAATAACACGTTTATCATATTCACAAATTAAACTATAATCTGCTAGGCCTATATATACCCAATAATAAATTAGAAGCATGTGAGGTTTTATTGTCCTATTTATAGATTATATTAAATTAAGATGATAATATTTAGAAATCTAACTGTAATTGTTTTTGAGTTTTAGTTTTTTGGGCATTAAACCTAAAATATTCCCGCTGTGTTTTATTTCCGCTTCAACCCATCAGTACTTTAAGGTCTCACACTTTGTGCTGTTTAACCTTTAATACTCCAGTAAACAGTAGCAGTGTGTAATCTTGACTTTCCACCTTAAAACTCCGCTGTGAACACTCTCTGCTCTCTCTATGATACACTGGTACATTTATAACATCCTGATCATATCTCACAGCGAGATGAAAGCGATGCACCGGGAATAACACCGGGATCAATCTTTATATGTGGGATTCAACCGTGTGTGCTCGTGTGTGTGTGCGCGTGAGGACAGACGCCCATGTTCTCACCTTGCTCCTCCGCCTGCAGCTCCTCCTGCACCGGGACGTCGCGCGCACTGCAGCCGGCGGGGCTCGCGCAGAAGCCGGGAGAGAAACACCCCAAAAAGGTCCGGTTAAATAAAAAGAAGAAGAAGAAGAAGAAAGGAAGAAAGAAGCTGGAGGTTCTGCAGGTTCCTTCAGGTTTGTGATCCAGATGAAGCTTTTCTTTTTTTTTTTTATCTGAAGCATCCCTCCCTCTCTCTCTCTCTCTCTCTCTCTCTCTCCCTCTCTCTGCCTGTCCTCTATCAGGTCCGCAGCAGCTGACTCCCAAGCAGCCAATGGGATTTATAGGGCACCGGGTGGTGGACCAATGAAAGCTGGGATGCTGCACAGAGGTGATGGAGGAGGGATGAAGGAGGGATGGAGGAGGGATGGAGGGGCTGACATGACGTAATGCTCCAGATTCTCCTCATGACTCCATCTACTGTGATTCTCCTGCTATCGCTTTTTTTTTTTTTTTCTTTTTGTCTTCTCTCTGACACAGTGGAGATTTTAGAGCTCAATCACTCCTAAAAATAAGTAAATTATTATTGCTTTTTAAAATTATTATTATTATTATTGGGAGTGTATCTGTTAGAGATGAGACAAACACTTACACTAAAGGTTCAAATAGTTTTATTTTAACAGCTTTAATATACTTCAGATAGAAATCTGATTATTCTCAACCTTTATTATTATTATTATTATACATTATAGTAAACCTCTCTACTACAGTATGTATTGATGTAATTTTGTAGTTATCCAGTGAAATGTATTATTTAGCAGCAGGTTTGAACACTTGCAGGTCAGATTCTCATGTAGGAGCTGAGCCTCTAATTAAAGTCTGATACTAAAAATAAAACACTGTAAAATCTCATGAACCTGTTAAATATGAGTTTAAATGATCAGTATTAATAAGTAGGAAATGTGACAATGAATTTAAATCATCATGATATAAAGGTAGTGTGATGTATTATTCCTCAAAATAAGGAAGAGTTTATTATAGTTAAACACTCAACACACACACACACACACACACACACACACACACACACACACACACACACACACACACACACACACACACACACACACACACACACACACACAGTTAGTTTTAAAGGCTTATTCTGCACTTTTAGACTAAATATGATAAATAAATAAAATAAACTGGATTTATCTTATCATATATAGAATTAAGGTAGACGCAGCTTCGAGGCGACATTTACTGATTTCTATCTTAATTTAAGGAGATAAAAGTTAAAAAGTACAGAAACATGAACGTCTGCTGCTTTTAAATGAAACTTGTTAAGTAGTTTTTTTGTCCCTTAACCCTCCTGTTGTCCTCGAGTCAAGGAAGGAAGGAAGGAAAGGATTGAAAGAAGGAAGGAAGGAAGGCAGGGAGGAAGGGAAGAAGGAAGGAAAGGAGGGAGGAAGAAGTTAGGAAAGGAGGGAGGGAGGGAGAAGGAAGGAAGGGAAGAAGGAAGGAAAGGAGGGAGTAAGGAATGGAGGAAGAATGATGGAAAAGAAGGAAAGGAGGGAGGAAGAGAGGAAGCAAGGAAGGAGGGAGGGAGGGAGGGAGAAGGAAGGAAAGGAGGGAGGAAGGAATGGAGGAAGAATGATGGAAGGAAGGAAGGAAGGAGGGAGGAACAGCCAAAACAGATGGGGTCAATTTGACCCAGGAGGACGACATGAGGGTTAAGTCAAACGTTTCTCTTTTTTTTGTTACTATTTTTAAAATCATGCAAAATTTAAGCAACTTACTCTTTTTTTTATACATTCAGTCACTTCAGATGTTTAAAGTGAAACAATTGAAATATAACTTGACGTAAATCCCAAATGATAGAAATGAAAATGTGAAGAGCTTTAACATAATATACATTAATACAGTTATAATTATATCATTTTGAAGTTATTTCATCTTTAAATTAACAAAAAGTTACAAATTTGAAGTTGAATAAGTCAAAACTTGGAGTTGAAATGAAGTTAATCATTAAATCGTATTGACTTTTAACTTAATGAGGTTTTTTATTTCTTTACTTTTATACGAAGATGTTAAAGCGTGCATTAATAAACAGCAGAAATCTAATTTAAAGCTATGATCATCACATCATTCTTACTGGAGACACAAACTACACTGACTCACTCATATCGATTCTTCTCGGACGAAACCCAAATTACACATTACGTCATCTCTGTGGAGATACAGAGTTAAAGATAAACAATAAGAGAGGGAGGGAGGGAGGGAGGGGGAGAGAGAGAGAGAGAGAGGGAGAGAGAGACAGAGACAAAGAGAGAGAGAGAGAGAGAGACAGAGAGAGAGAGAAAGAGACAAAGAGAGAGAGAGACAGAGAGAGAGAGAGAGAGAGACAGAGAGAGAGAGAGAGAGAGAGAGAGAGAGAGAGAGACAGAGAGGGAGAGAGAGAGAGACACAGAGAGACAGACAGACAGACAGACAGACAGACAGAGAGAGAGAGAGAGAGAGAGAGAGAGAGAGAGAGAGAGAGAGAGAGAGAGAGAGAGAGAGAGAGAGAGAGAGAGAGAGAGAGAGAGAGAGAGAGATAAAGAGGTGTGTGTAAGGTGAGACGGCCGCTGACATCACCAGCGATGATGTCACAGTGATCCAGTAATTTGGGCCTGACTCAGCGTTACTGTCGGAGTGAGGAAGAGACGAGGATGACCACAGGGAGGTGAAGAGGGGTGAGATCAGCTGAGAGGAAGAGGAGGATGAAGAGGAGGAAGATCATAATAACAGTGATGATGAGGATGCAGAATAACATGGTGATGATGGTGAATATCAGAAATGATGATGACGAGGTTCAGTGTGTTGATGATGACGAAGTTCAATAAATTGAAATTTTTTTAATCGAGATTAATCGCAGAATTTCCATAGTTAATCACGATTAATGGCGTTTTTAGTTGCATGTTTAAAATCCTGTTATTTTCCATTTGAAGGCAGTTTTAAGCCCATAATGTAAAGCATTTCTTACCAGAGTGTCTTAACTGGGAACCAATCACGGCTCTGCTGCGACTCCCACACTCCAAAATGGTCCTTTGGTGGAGCTGAGGCTGGCTTGGCTGCACCTGGGTGTTTAGCGTGGAGGTGCTAACTCAAACTCCACGTACTCCGGTGGTAGTTAAACTCCGTTTGACACAGGTTGCATTTTACTTTTGACTTGTCAACTGAAGCGTCTGGAAGTGTTTTAAAGTTAAACAAGCCGTTCAAAAGTCCAGTAGCTCTCTTACTTTCCATCAGCGCGGTAGGTTTACTGCAGGAGGCCACTTCAAAGCATAGCGCTACAGCTAGAGGAGCCGTCTACGGGGGAGTAGAAGGGACAAAAAGGCTTGCTACATTAAAATGAGATTAAAAAAATTAACGCGTTATGGATTGCATTAATCTAATCACGATTACCGCGTTAACGCTGACAGTCCTAGTAAAAATGTAAATTTGTCTCTCTCTCTGTAAAAATGTTTCACATGTTGTAATCTTGGTTTGAACCTCCAGGCCACCGTAGTTAACTTAAAGAGGAAACATGTTTAAACTTTATAAATCTACAATATTTACTGATTCAGAGATTCTTGATTTGTAACGAGGGAGAATAAGAAGATGTTTTATTATAATTTACAAAACCACATCAGTATTATATAGATGACAGCAGAGTGATGTTCATGTGTTAATAACGTCTGAAAGGATTTTTAACGTTTCATCAGAGGAGGAAAATGTTCCCGTTAAACAGATTTAGAGCACGAGCTGCTTTCTGTCCACAAACTGCTGGAGAAAGCTTTAATACCTGAAACTGTCTCACTGCTACACACACACACACAGAGAAAAACACACACACACACACACACACACAGAGAGAAACACACACACACACAGAGAAACACACACACACACACACACACACACACACACACACAGAGAAACACACACACACACACACACACACACACACACACACACACACACAGAGAAACACACACACACACACACACACACACACACACACACACACACTCCTGACGGGTATTAATGTTTACTTCAGTGTTAATCCAAACTAAGCTGGATTTCAGAAGCAGCAGGATTGTTTTCAGTTCAAACTCTCTCGCTCTCTCTGTGTGTGTGTGTGTGTGTGTGTGTGTTGTTCGGGTGGGGGGGGGGGGGGCAGGACTCAGACATCAGTCATAATAAAAGAAACAAACATCTTTGTAGGACAAATTCAGACCTTGTTAGTCATCTGACCTAAACACCAGCTGTTTTAAATATTAAGCCCCCCCCTCCTCCTCCCTCCTCTCCCTCCCCCTTAGCAACAGTAACTAGGTGACACAAACACAACAAGATGGGCAGTTTTGCTATTAATGAATTTTGATCATTGTGGAGAAATTCTAGTTTTATAACCTGCCGCTAGATGTTAATAAAGATGTACGGAGGCTCAAACCTGCCAAAAAAAAAAAAAAAAGATTAAATATTGAGGAAAGAAAATAGTGACACATCCATGTAGAGTAGTTTCTGACCCAGATCAGAGTCCTTTAACCCTCCTGTTGTCCTCGAGTCAAGGAAGGAAAGGAGGGAGGAAGGAAGGGAGGAAAAGAGGGAAGGAAGGAAGAAAGGAAAGAAGGGAATGAAGGAAGAAAGGAAAGAAGGGAGGAAGGAAGGGAGGAAAGGAAGGATGGGAAGGAGGAAGAAGGAAGGAAAGGAGGGAAGGAAGGAAGGGAGGAAGAAGGAAGGATGGGAAGGAGGGAGAAGGAAGGAAAGGAGGGAGGAAGGAAAGGAGGAAAGGAAGGGAGGAAGGAAAGGAAGGAAGGACAGAGGAAAAAAGGAAGGGAGGAAAGAAAGAGAAGGGGGGAGGGAGGAAGGAAAGGAAGGAGGAAGGAAGGGAGGAACGGAAGGATGGGAAGAAGGAAGAAAAGGAGGGAAGGAAGGAAGGAAGGAAGGGAGGAAAGGAAGGGAGGAAGGAAGGAAGGAAGGAAGGTAGGAGGTAGGGAGAAAAGAAAAGAAGAAGGGAGGAAGGAAGGAAATAAGGACAGAGGAAAGAAGGAAGGGAGGAAGGTTGGGGGGAGGAAAGAAAGAGAAGGGGGGAGGGAGGAAGGGAAGGAAGGAGGGAGGGGAGGAAAGGAAGGGAGGAAGGAAAGGAAGGAGGGAAGGGAGGAAAGAAGGAACAATCAAAACTGACGGAGTCAATAACAGTAACAAAAAAAAAAGTTCACAATATTAACTGTTGAAACATCAGCTGAGTGACGACAGACCAGAGAGTACAGAACAAAATAGTTTTATTACAGTCCTCCCCGTGTGTGTGTGTGTGTGTGTGTGTGTGTGTGTGTGTGTGTGTGTGTGTCTGTGTGTGTGTGTGTGTGTGTTAGCTTGTCGCTTCACCTCGTAGAAAACAAGAGGAATCATCTGTAGAACATTTACACCACCAAAAAAAAAAAAAAAAAAAGTCAATTCATGTCCATAAAAAATAGCTTTTCATCATCATCATCATCATCATCATCATCATCTTTTCTTTTTCCAGTAAATACAGGTAGAACATGTAGAAGTCAGTCTCAAAAAAATAAAGTCAGGCCCCCCCCCCATCGACCCCGTTACATCAATAAACTCCTCTGGGCCAATCACAGGCCAGAGGAGGGGCGGGCGGGGGGGCGGGACAGCGACGATAGGCCACAGAGAAAACAACAACGTCATATTAACAATCGTCAGCCGTTGGTCAGGCCTCACATGTACAGAATATATCCATTTATCATTATTATTATATGTTCAGACGATATTTAAGGTTCATCTTTGTACAGAAAAAACATCCTGCTGATAGAAAAGCTGTTTTACAATTATAAGAAGAAGATAGTCGACAGGAAACAGGAAACAGCTGCTGCCAGAGCTTCCTGTCTGATCCACACACACGAACACCGCTGCTGCTGTAAAAGACTGTCGGACATTTTTAAAGATTGTCGGGTATTCTCTGAAAGGAATAAACTGATACTGAGAGATGTTTAGATATTAAGGGATCGTTCTTGTTAACTATAAATCTTCATGTTTGGATCCAAAAACCAATAATTGAACTGATCTACTAACATCTATTGAGTGTTTATCATAAATCTGATATATCTTATTCCTCTGTTGTTTCTCCAAAAAATGATTAAAAACACGATGATCCTTCATTATTAAGAGTTTGATCACGTTAGTTTGTTTAGAAAAGGAAACAAAGACGAGCAGCTTTACACAGAACTGCTCTACAGAGACTGAAAACATGACCAGTTATCAGTCTTTAGAGCCGTTTCTAAACAAATTAATGTGACCAAACTCTTAATAATTACACAGAACTACTCTCCAGAGACTGAAACCATGACCAAACTGCACCTGTTGACATGTTAGAATTAAGAATTTGGTCCAAAGACTAATAACAGAGGTCATGTTTTCCTCTCCTGGAGAGAAAACTAATGTGACCAAACTCTTAATAATTACACAGAACTACTCTCCAGAGACTGAAAATATGACCTCTTTGTTACCGTTATCTAAACAAACTAAACTCTAATAATGAGTAAACTCTTAATAATGAAGGAATATGTCACCCAGTGCAGTTTTGTCATGTTGGTTAGTTTAGAAATGGTTCCAGAGATTAATAACAGAGATCCTGATTTCAGTCTCTGTAGAGTAGTTCAGTGTAGGGCAGACTCTACTGAGCATGAGCAGAAATGTTATAAAGCCTTACAAAGAACTACTCTCCAGAGAATGAAAACATGACCTCTTACTAGGCTTTGGAGCTGTTACTAAACAAACTAACATGATCAAACTCTTAATAATGAAGGAACATGTCACCAAGTGCATGTTGGTTAGTTTAGAAATGGCTCCAGAGATTAATAACAGAGATCCTGATTTCAGTCTCTGTGGAGTAGTAGTGTACCGAGCATGAGCAGAAACGTTATAAAGCCTTACATAGAACTACTCTCCAGAGACTGAAAACATGACCTCTCACTAGTCTTTTCTAAACAAATTCACATGATCAAACTCTTAATAATGAAGGAATAAGTCACCCAGTGCAGTTTTGTCATGTTGGTTAGTTTAGAAACGGCTCCAGAGATTAATAACAGAGATCCTGATTTCAGTCTCTGTAGAGTAGTTCAGTGTACTGAGCATGAGCAGAAATGTTACAAAGCCTTACACAGAACTACTCTCCAGAGACTGAAAACATGACCTCTCACTAGTCTTTTTTACCATTTCTAAACAAATTCACATGATCAAACTCTTAATTAATGAAGGAACATGTCACCCAGAGCAGTTTGGTCATGTTAGTTTGTTTAGAAATGGCTCCAAAAATTAATAACAGAGGTCTACTCTACTGAGCATGTGCAGAAACGTTACAAAGCCTTTACACAGAACTACTCTCCAGAGACTGAAATCATGACTTCTTACTAGTCTTTGGAGCCGTTTCTAAACAAACTAACGTGACCAAACTCTTAATAATCTCTCTGAGTTATGATTAAACTTCTTTAATCTTTAAGTAGATTTTTTTTGGCTTTCACAGGAATGTTCAGGCCGCCATCTTTGAGTCCAGGAAGTACACAGAACTGCTCTCCAGAGAATGAAAACATGATCACTGGTATTAGACTTTGGATTTCTAAACAAACTAACATCACAAACTCTTAATAATGAAGAATTTGTGACAACAGAAGGAATAAGATATATCAGACTTTTGAAGCACTTGTTAGTAGATCAGTTTGTTGTTGGTTTGGATCCAAACACGAAGAAAAATATAAAACATTTCCAGAATTGTTCCTTAAATTTTTAAGTTTCTTTTACTGTTTTTTTTACATTCAAATAAAAATAAAATTTGATAACTTTGAATAAATTCAGCAGTTGTGTGAACGTGTGGTCGGACAGGAAGCTCCAGATGAAAACAGATGTTTCCTCCCGCTGGACTTTTACAAAGATCGTAAATCTTCGTAAACGTCAGAAACTTCACAAGTTGGAAACGTCAGTAACTCGTCGGAGCGGCAGCGAAACGAAAGCTTGAGATCTGCAGCGTGAACGACGTTCAGTCTGAGAGCGGTATGATCATTATGAGACGAACGCTGGATTAACTCGGATTATTACGAACTGTCAAAGATGATGTGCCAGTTTTATAAAAGGTCCAACTCTGAACATCGTAAATCAGATTCATCAGGTCTGTTATGAGTTAATCTAAAGATCTCATAATGAAGACATGAAGCTGAGATTATTTCACTAATTTGACTTTTTCTGCTATAAATTCAACGTATTCCTGTTAAAACCTTCTTAGAGGGAAATGTTTCATATTTTCTGACTAATACAGTCGATTTAGTTTCATGTAAATTTTACACATTTTAATGTAATAAACTATAAATATTAAATATAGTTATAATATCGGAGCAAAGAGCTGGTTTAACAATTCAGTATTATAGTTTTCCCTTCTTCAATTCACATTAACAAAATCATCATTTTATAACTTTAATAAACATTTTAACTTTTACTTTCTAAATTAATCATTCAGAACAAGTCGTACTAAAACGTATTTAAATGACCTAATTATTTATAGAGCTGCAACAATTAACTGATTATTTGATTAGTTACTTTACTATTAAATTATTTTCCAACAAATTAGGTGACTGATTAATAATTTGGAGTTACTCTTTAGGATAAAAATGTCCAAACTCTGATTCCAGATTACATTTTTCCGCATTTTACAGATTAAACAACTCATCGATTAATGGATAAAAGAACCACAAGATTAATCAATAATGAAGATAATCATTAGTTGCAGCAATAATTTATGTAACTGTCTATTATCAGAGTTAATAAAATGTTTATATCTGGTTTTATTACAGTTGATCACTGTGGGAAATGTTTCAAATCAATAAGCAGGATATTGATTAATGGTAATATACTTTGATTTATCACATTTAATTGATCAGATTAACCACATTAATGTCACTGATCATCACTGATATATTAAATATCGTTAAAGTAAATTATTCTGATCTATACAGTGATCATGTAAAGTAAAGTTGAAGCATTAATAAGTTTCTTCTATGTTCTGTTTTAACTTGGCACATCATTTTTTGCAGCGTATTTCCAGCAAAAAACTTGAACTGAAAACATTTCGCTGAGAAAACAGCGGCAGCGTTGGTTATAAAATGGGAGTGTGGACAGAAACTCAGGAAACCGTTTATTAACCGAGTGAATATAAAAACATTCGTCATGTTCTGCTGGTGAGAAGAAACGTTAGCTCGACGTTAAAGATGTAGCACAAAGTTAACGAAGTTCACTGTAAAAAATGGCTTTTTGTTCATCACACATGCTGAAAGATGCACAGCGAGGATTTCTCTCTTTCTTTTCTTTCTTTCTTTCTTTTCTATAAAAACAATAAAGATGCATCTTTCTTTTGCTGCAGCTCTGAAATCTTTAAGGCTTCGTCGCTCTTTAAACTTTTAAACTCTGTACACAATATATAAACCTCGTGGTCTCTGATAGAAAAATAGAGTCATGCTGTAAAAGGAGAACAGTCGAAAACACGATGGCTTGGTGCTGCGTTCACGTCACTGCTGAGGCTGGGAAATCACAGCGCCAGGAACTGATGAGAGGCTCCACTCACACTGAAGACGTCTGGGTTAAAGAATAAATGATGGTCGGTTTCATTTTGGATCCCGGCTGATTAAATACCAGGATTCATTTTACTGCCACACTGAAGGTTTTTTGTTTTTTTGGTGTTGTTGGAAAAATCAATATTACCCCACCAAGCTGGTGCTGGTTCGGTAACGTTTATTAGCCGGCTAGCGGGGTTAACGTTTATTAGCCAACTAGCAGGGTTAATGTTTATCAGCCGGCTAGCGGGGTTAACGTTTATTAGCTGACTAGCAAGGTTAACATTTATTAGCCGGCTAGCGGGGTTAACGTTTATTAGCTGACTAGCAAGGTTAACGTTTATTAGCCGGCTAGCAGGGCTAACGTTTATTAGCCAGCTAGCGGGGTTAATGTTTATTAGCCGGCTAGCGGGGTTAACGTTTATTAGCTGACTAGCAGGGTTAACTTTCATTAGCTGACTAGCGGGGTTAACGTTTATTAGCCGGCTAGCAGGGCTAACGTTTATTAGCCGGCTAGCAGGGTTAACGTTTATTAGCTGACTAGCGTGGCATTTACAGAGGGTTAAAGATTTGTTGATTAAAAGTACTATTTTTTATAATTTTTTTGCCAGAGCTGTCTTCGTAAGAGGTGCTTGGATTAGCACCAACTGAGCACTGGCTCTAGCACTAGCTCCGAACCAGCACTGGCTCCAGCTCGGTGGAAAAGGGGTATATGAGAAACTTTCAGGTAACTTCTTCTCATGTTAATTTAAAAGCCAAACATCATAAAGTGCAGATTATATCAGTTGTAGTTCATTAAAAAAACGGATTTAACTATCAAAGATCATTTATTATCTGACAGGATGATCACTCTGTTAGACTTTCTGAGCAGCTAACAGATACAATCCTCTCTGACTTCTGGGTGGGATCAAACTGTCTTTGTGCAGTTTGTAGTTAAAAGTTAATTTAACTACAATTAAAAAGTTAATATAGCGAATATGAAAATGATTCTTCTCTTTGTGCAATTTGTGCCTTTAATGAGCTGAAACTCTCCGTAAAGCTGCAGAGTCGCTGATAATTCATTCATTATTTTAAGTTATTATATAAAAATATCTATATTATATTAATATATATATATTAATATCTATATTCTTTTGAATGCTATTTAAAAATATCTAACAGTCATTTTTATTTGGGGATAAAAAAAAAAAAGTGATGAGAAAAATAATCTAAAATTTGCAGCATCAGACGTTTTAACTTCAGTTTAACAAAATAAAAGCCTCACTCAGTTCCTGGCGGTCCGTGTGTGTGTGTGTGTGTGTGTGTGTGTGTGTGTGTGTGTCAGCAGCCTCGTCGTCACACACACAGAAGCATAGAGAAACACGTTAAAGCGCAACAGCGACAGCAACGACATTAAAACCTGCAGGTCGGCAACAGTCAGGGTCAGGTTACCGTGGCAACCGCATAGCTCTGCTAGCATCACAAACGGCGAGAGCAACGATATTAAAAAACAACAACAACAACAACAACATTAACAACAACAGTCTCTTTGTGGAGCCGTCTCGTGTCAGTTTGAGCCGGCTCAGCCTCACTTTGGATTCGTTGCAAAAGACAAAAAAAATAAACTAAATAAAACAAATAAAACAAACTTGGTGCTTTGCAGAAAAATGAGGCTGTTTTTTTCTTCTTCTTCTTTTTAAGCATTTCTGCGGTTGGTTGATGTTGCCACACGTCGCCTTCATAGTTACTTTTGTGCAGTTTGTCTGAATAGTTTCATTAAAGCAGGAAAAGATGATTTTAATCTGAACAAACATGTGTCTTAACCAGGCGGGGAGTTCTGGTCCTCTGAAATGAGGCCAACCAGGAAGTAACTTAGAGCTGCATTCTATCAAAAGGCCACCAGGGGGCGACCGTCTCTATACAAGTCAATGGAGAATTCACCAACTTCTCACTTGATTTCTAACCTCAGTAAACGTTTTCAAAATGTGTTTATGGTCTCAATCGCTAGTTTAAAGCCTTCTTCAATGCAGTATGATGTTCATTTGGGACATTTTGGCCTCCCTGATTTTATATGTGACGATAAAGCAGGGTATGCATTAGGGCGTGGCTACGTCCTGATTGACAGGTTGATTGACCAATGTCCTCGAGATCCAGCCCTCGCAACCATAGCAACCTCCCCGCCCCACCCTTGGCTCCACCTCATGCCCATATAAGTAGAATCTGTGTTGAGTAGATCCTAAAACTTTTGCACAGCTCTGAATATCTGACGGATCCAGGATTTCAAGTCAATTGACGATTAGTCCGTTACTGGATTAGCCGACAGAAAACTAATCTTCTGCTTTTTGATGATCAAATTTCATTTTTAAGAAAACAGTAATATCCAAATGAGCTGATTTTAGATCCTTAAATGTGAATTATTTTATGGTTTCTTTAGTTTTTTATGACAGTAAAGTGAAGATCTTTGAGTTTGTCATTAAGAACCAAAAAGCTAATTGATTAATTGATAATGAAAATAAGTATTAGCTGCAGCTCTGAACCGAATGATCCTTTAAGGTGAGATTAATCAAAGGAGAATCTCCGCTGCTTCTCTGTTTGAGTCTCAGGATCAAAGAATTTAATTTGAAGCTAAATGAGACGACCGTTGTGGCAACATCACTCATCAACGCGCTGAATAAAGAAACAAACCTCACATCTGGAATGAGTTCAGTAACCAACATGAAACCAGTCACAATAAAACACAAACTGCTCCTTTAAAAACATCTTAAAGCCAAACAGGAATGTGACCACGTCCTCAAGAAAAAACCTCAAAACACCAAAAAACCGTTAAAACTTTTCTTCAGATTCAAAGATTTCCTTTTTTTCTTTCTTTCTTTTTCTTTTTTTTCTTTTTTTGTAGAAAATATACAATCTATATAACATGTTGATGCTTTAATAAGAAGAGAAGTAACTTGGCTGAGTAAAAGCTTGGGCGAAAGATCTGCTGTATCATCATCTTCATCATCATCTTCATCAGCTCGTCTGTGATTAGTCAGTTCAAAATGATGATGAGGAGTTTAGTCCAATAACAGGCCATGCATAACTGGAGAGAAAGGCGTGACCAACTTTTTTTTTTCCAAAAAAGAGCGGCCAATAAGAGCGAAGCAAAAAAAAAAAAAAAAAAAAAAAACCTCCGAAAATTTGTCTCTAAAAAGTCGTTTCTGTTTCTGGAGGCGTTATTTAAATCCAGCAGACGTTGAGTTTTATAGAAAAAAATGATGAAGAGAATCCGATATCCGGAGAGTGACGAAGTTAAAACACGTCCGGGACGAAAACAGGAAACAGGAAGTAAAATAAATAATAAAAAAAAAAAAAAGGAAAAAAAAAAAAAAAAAAAGATCCCGACGTGAATCCCGATGTTTCCTCTTGATTAAATTGTTAAAAATGTTCTTTTACGGGAAACGTCGCAACTTCGTCCTTCACGTCCTCCGACAATCAGCTGATCGATAAAAAAAGTTCGGATATTAAATGTTTTTCGTTTATTTTTCCTCATTTTTTTTCTTCGTGTCTCCAGTAAAACGTTTTGGTTCCAGTTAAATTCACTTGATGCTTTTTTTTTTTCTTTTCTCTCCGTTTTTGGTCTCCACCTCCTTCAGTGAAAACCCCGAACTAGGATTTAAAGACGCACCATTTGTCCGTTTTCTTTCACAGTTTTTTTGATTTTTTTTTTTTTTGACAGTTATTAGAAACAATCTTTATAATCCTACAGTTTAGAGATTGAAAGGTTTCAGCCCTCAGTAGCAGAAGATTCAGTGATTGCTGTATTTGCTGTTGTGATGCGTTCAAGTCCCGAGAATCGCCTCGTAAAAAACAAAACTAAAAAAAAAAAAAAAAAAAAGGGTGAGCTCACTAAAATATCTCATCAGTGTTTCAGCGACTTTCACCAAACTGTGATTCCCGTCTGGTTTTCCGATGATTCTCCACCAGTGTTCCCATAGAAACCATCAACATCTCCCGTTTCCTTACCAGTGAAATAAAACCGGTGCTTCCTGGTTCAGAGGTTCAGAGTTTCAGAGTTTCAGTGCAGGTGCAGGTCTTCTCCGATCCTCCAGGTGCAGGAGAGGAGCGGCGGCGTTGCTCAGCGAGGAGCGGTGAGAGAGGAACAGGAAGTGAAGCGTTCAGGGCTTCTGAGGACCGGGAGATAAAACCACCGGCGTGGAGAGACCGTCGACGCTCAGAGCCGGGATGTGGATCTGGTTACTGCCGTTAGTGGGAAACTAGAGAGAGGGGAGAGAGAGGGAGAGAGAGAGAGAGAGAGAGAGAAGAGAGAGAGAGAGAGAGAGAGAGTGAGAGAGAGAGAGAGAGAGAGAGAGAGAGAGAAAGAAAGAGAGAGAGAGAGAGAGAGAGAGAGAGAGAGAGAGAGAGAGATAAATGACATTTGCACCATTTTTTTACCAAAGTAAGACTGAATGCTCCTGAAAATGTCAAATGGTGTAACCTCAAAATACCTGATTCTCCAGATTAAATGTAATATTTAGGGCTGTCAGCGTTAATTTCTTTTAAATCTCATTTTAATGTTGCAAGCCTTTTTGTCCCTTCTACTCCCCCGTAGACGGCTCCTCTAGCTGTAGCGCTATGCTTTGAAGTGGCCTCCTGCAGTAAACCTACCGCGCTGATGGAAAGTAAGAGAGCTACTGGACTTTTGAACGGCTTGTTTAACTTTAAAACACTTCCAGACGCTTCAGTTGACAAGTCAAAAGTAAAATGCAACCTGTGTCAAACGGAGTTTAACTACCACCGGAGTACGTGGAGTTTGAGTTAGCACCTCCACGCTAAACACCCAGGTGCAGCCAAGCCAGCCTCAGCTCCACCAAAGGAGCATTTTGGAGTGTGGGAGTCGCAGCAGAGCCGTGATTGATTCCCAGTTAAGACACTCTGGTAAGAAATGCTTTACATTATGGGCTTAAAACTGCCTTCAAATGGAAAATAACAGGATTTTAAACATGACATTCAAAACGCCATTAATCGCGATTAACTATGGAAACTCTGCGATTAAAAAAATTAATCGTTTGACATCCCTAGTAATATTTAGAACAATAGTATTCCATTAGCTTTATTTAATATATAAAGTTATAATGTAAGATCATGCCAAACTAGTTGATATGGTGTTAGGTAAGAAGGAAGGAAGGAAGGAAGGAAGGAAGGTGTTTTATTGACTATTTACTGTTTTTAAGCAACGTTGAATTATTTGGTACAAAGTTTTTATGGTTACACCACTTAGACATTTTTACCATAATCCTCTAATATTTTCTCCTTCCTTCCTTCCTTCCTTCCTTCCTTCCTCCCTCCCTCCCTTCCTTCTGTCTTTCCTTCCTTCCTTCTGTCCTTCCCTCCTTTCCTTCCTTCCTCCTTTCCTTCCTTCCTACCTTCCTTCTTTCTGTCCTCCCTCCTTTCCTCCCTCTCTCTCTCTCCCTTCCTTCCAAAGTTTTTATGGTTACACCACTTAGACATTTTTACCATAATCTTCTAATATTTTCTCCTTCCTTCCTTCCTTCCTTCCTTCCTCCCTCCTTCCTTCCTCCCTCCCTTCCTTCTGTCCTTCCTTCCATCCTTCTGTCCTTCCCTCCTTTCCTTCCTTCCTTCTGTCCTTCCTACCTTCCTTCCTTCTATCCTCCCTCCCTCCTTTCCTTCCTTCCTTCCAAAGTTTTTATGGTTACACCACTTAGACATTTTTACCATAATCCTCTAATATATTCTCTCTAAATGGATTAAAAGCAGAACTTTGATGCTGAATGTGTTTAAAGTTATTCATACGTTTATTTTCACATTTTAACCCTTTAAATTTAAACTGAACCTCATGGAGACAGTAAATGTTTAGCTCTGTCTTCAGATCAGCGACTGATTCACACAAACACGTCTTATTATTATTATTTATTGTGTTTTTAATGTAAGAGGTTTAATATCCAGCAGCAGAACATTAAACCTTTTAATCCTCTTTAATGTTTTTATATGAACAGATGATGATGAGTGAAGTCTTAATGTTTAATCTGCTCCGAGTGTTTCTGTCTCCATGAAGCCGGTTTAATACTTTTATATCTTTATTTTATATTTACTGAGTTTAAATATAAGAGACCGTTATTATACATCAGGTTCAAATATCTCACACTTAACTTTATTTATTTAATTCTCCTGTTTTAGATTTATCTTATTTCCTGTTTAACACTTTTAACTGTATTTAAATGACTTTTATTTTGGCGAGCGGTGCTTTTATTTTGGCGGGCGGTGCTTTTATTTTCTGTCTCTAGTTTCATATAAAACATCTTTGACTTTAAAATGTTGATATAATTTCTTCATCTTTCTTCATACTTAAATTCCTAAAAGCAAATTTAATATTGTTTTTTATTTTATATATATTTTAATAGTTTGACTTTTCTCTTCTTTGATATTTAAGTATTAATATTATATAATAGAGGTATATTTTTTTTGCCTACTAAGCATGTTTTCTGACTAAACATTGATTTTTTCTCCTTGTTTTATATTTTTTTTGTATATTTTTTAGTATTTTAAACTTTAAATAAATAAAGGATTAATTGAACTATGATGACATTAAAGTGATTAAATCAGGAATCTGGATGATCAGTAATAGTTAATAAAACATTAAAACATAATTTATTATTAATAATTACTGTGATTGAGGGTTTTATTAATCTGAGGCTCAATAAATAAATAAATAAATAAATCCCTTTAAAATCAAACTGAATTAAAATAAGAACATTTAACTTTAAAATAAAACAGTTTTTGTGAAAGTAATGTATATAAATGTAATATATATGTAGATGATTTGAGGTTTAACTGGTTTGAACTGGTCGGTTATTATCAGTAAACAGTTCCCAGTGTGACCAGCAGGAGGCGACGCAGCAGCACAAACTACAGACTGTGAAACATTAAACCTGAAGAGACACAACGGCAATGACTGGCTGGTTCATTCATTCATTCATTCATTCATTCATTCATTCATTCATTCATTCATTCATTAGGCATCAACAATTATATTAATCATTAATCATTCTTTATTTATACATTTCATACATCATTTATAAATCATTATTAAAGTTATCTTAAGGCTCTTTTCACACAGAGCAGCTCTACACTGAACTCTTTCATTTAAAACTATTAACTAAATTAACTATTTTAATAATCTTTTATTTGGTTAATTATTCTAATATAAAACATTAAATGTCAGATTTTTATAACCTACATTACTTTCAGAAAAACTGTTTTATTATAAAGTTACTTTTTTTTTTAAAAATTCAGTTTGATTTATTGGGGATTTATTTATTTATTGAGCCTCAGATAAATAAAACAATCAATAGTAACAACCATAATAATTATTAATAATAAATTATGATTTAATGTTTTATTACTGATCATCCAGATTCCTGATTTAATCACTTTAATGTCATTATAGTTTTTAGTTTATCCTTTGATCAGTTCATTTAGTTTAGTAGTTAAATAATTAAACTATCATCACAATAGAAAGAAAGAAAGAGTTGACCAGTAACAGATGAATTGATCTGTAGTTGATGTTTTATTCTCTAAATGAATCAATAATTATTTTCAGGAAGGTTTAAAATCATAAAAGTGTATGTTTAAGTTATTATGAAATATATTTAACTGTATATATAATGTCAGTAATATGAATCACATGTTAAAGCAGCGTGTGTGTGTGTGTGACTTATATCTGCTTCCGTTTCCCCGGCAACGGAGCTGTTCTGGATTCTGATTGGACGGCAGCAGGGTGCATCCAGCTACAGACCTGCTGCTGTCGTTTACTCAACAAACAACTAATAATATTATTTATTTATTTATTTATTTAGTTTTTAAATGTTTTAATGATTTATTTTAAAAGAACAAATTAAGTTTCAGCTGGAAATAAAAATCAGTTTTCAGTGTTTGAAACGACAGATGGAGAAAAACCTGAGCCAGAAAACTGTGGAGACGAGTGTGTGAGTGTGTGTGTGTGTGTGTGTGTGTGTGTGAGTGTCTATGTGCATATGTGTGTGTGTGTGTGTGAGAGAGAGTGTGTGTGAGTGTGCATGTTAACCTGTATTTGTGTGTGTGTTGTGTGTGTGTGTGTGTGTGTGTGTGAGTGTGTGTGAGTGTGTGAGAGTATGTGTGAGTGTGTGTGTTGTGTGTGCGTAGGCGTATGTGTGTGACCTGGATCAGATACAGGTACATGCAGTGCACAGAGTATGTGTGTGTATGTTGTAGATTGTGTGTGTGTGTGTGTGTGTGTGTGTGTGTGTGTGTGTGTGTGTGTGTGTGTGTGTGTGTGTGTGTGTGTGTGTATGTATGTATGTGTGTGTGTGTGAGTGAGTGTGTGGTAGATTAGCTCTGATTGGTTTAATAAGAGTTAAATATTCTGGATTCAGATTAAAACTCTGTGATGATTTTGATGAGAACTGATCAGAGGATTGATTCCTGATCGTTTGTCTTTATATTTGTGTAACAGAAACAGGATGAAGCTCGTCTACCTGACTCACCTGAACATCACCTGCTGAGTGTGACTCAGTCAGCAGGTGAGAGAAGAAATGTGAAGCTGCTGCTCGTATTCATACACAACTCTGGAGCAGAAATATTTTCCACCTTAACACCTTAATGATAGTCAGGGCTGAGCTGATCTGAGACGTTGCAGGTGGCAGATGAGAAGCAGCTGGAGCTCATCCGACACCTCATCACCTGATCACCTGATCATGTGACCATGTGATCATGTGACCATGTGATGAAGCTTCACACATGAAAGGCTGATCTGAGCGTTTTGGGGAATCCCAGAATATAAAATATAACCGAGTAAAGTCCCTTTAAAGCCACAACCTGTCTCATGAATCACTTTCACTTTAAACTCTCTCTCATGAAAAGACTTAATTTTCTTTTCTTTTCTTTACCTAATATTAGTTTGCATTGTTGTTGTTTCCATAACGATCTTTGGAGGTAAAATAAAGCTTAATAATATAAATAAAAACACTTTTAATGGATTTTACACATTAGGACTGAGCATGCTGCGATATCTCTGTTTAAAAGCAGAAAGCACATTGAGTTTCCATTGTGTATTAAATGCTCTATATAAATAAATAAAGCTGCCTTGCCTTTTATTTTGAAAATCACGTCTTTATGTCATGTTTTATGGAATTGGAAATATTTACAGCTCTGTGGGAGAGTTTTAGAGTTTTAGATGTTTAGATAAAACCCTCAAACAGACACGTTAAACTCATTTCCTTCCTACCTTGCTTGCTTCTTTCCTTCCTTCCTTATGTCCTTCCTTCTATCCTTCTATCCTTCCTTCCTTCTTTCCGCCCTCCCTCCCTTTCTTTCTTTCTTCCTTCCTTCCTTCCAAAGTTTATGG